>NC_053389.1:118455466-118755466 GCF_905171765.1 Bufo bufo
AAATAAACATTGAAAAACCTCCACACTAAGATATTATAGAATCAAAGTTTATTGAACATGAGATCATAAAAAGTCTCCAATAGCAGACTGTGATACATAAAGTAATTGCTCAAATAATGCTTTATTAAAGAATAATGTCAGAAAGTACAGCAACAAAGTATGGAGTCATAAAATAAGCAGTAAATGAGAGCAGCCAGGAGAGGACTAATAGACCCAGAAGGAGACAGAGGGGTTGGCCACAGCAAACATTTCTGGTTAAAGAAAAAAAAGGGAAGCCTCAGGCGAAACGGCGTTGGACAGGAGCGGACCGAGGGGCCGACACAGCATCTGGTATTGGATTTTCTCGCTCTCCTTTTGTCTAGTTTGATACTCCTGCCAGTTTGATAATTGTTGTACCTAGTTTCACTGAAACAGGTTTACTTTCATGTCGCTACATATATCGATTCATTTTTCCACCTTCCCCTTTTTTCTTTAACCAGAATTTTTTGCTGTGGCCGACCCCTCGGTCTCCTTTTTATGAGCTCATGTTCAATAAACTTTGATTCTATAATATCTTAGTGTGGAGGTTTTTCAATGTTTATTTGGTTTACCATCATCAAATAGGAAGCAAGACATACATTCGCTAAGGCCTCTTTCACACAGGCGTTGCGGGAAAGGGTGCGGGTGCATTGCGGTAACATGCGCGATTTTTCTGCGTGAGTGCAAAACATTGTAATGCGTTTTGCACTCGTGTGAGAAAAATCGCGCATGTTTGGTACTCAAACTCAAACTTCTTCACAGAAGTTCGGGCTTGGGATCGGTGTTCTGTAGATTGCTATTATTTTCCCTTATAACTATGTTATAAGGGAAAATAATAGCATTCTGAATACAGAATGCATAGTACAATAGAGCTGAAGGGGTTAAAAAAAATAAAAAAAATTTAACTCACCTTAGTCCACTTGATCGCGCAGTCCGGCTTCTCTTGTCTCCTCCTTTGCTGATTGCAGGAAAAGGACCTGTGGTGACGTCACTCCGGTCATCACATGGTCCAACACATGATCCATCACCATGGTAAAAGATCATGTGATGGACCATGTGATGACCGGAGTGACGTCACAACAGGTCCTTTTCCTGCAATCAGCAAAGAAGGAGACAGAAGAGAAGCCGGGCTGCGCGATCAAGTGGACTAAGGCGGGTTAAATAATTTATTTTATTTTTTTTTAACCCCTACAGCGCTATTGTACTATGCATTCTGTATTCAGAATGTATTATTTTCCCTTATAACCATGTTATAAGGGAAAATAATAATGATCAGGTCTCCATCCAGATAGTCTCCTAGCAACAGTGCGTGAAAATCGCACTTCATCCGCACTTGCTTGCGGATGCTTGCGATTTTCACGCAACCCCATTAATTTCTATGGGGCCTGCGTTATGTGAAAAACGCACAGAGGAGCATGCTGCGATTTTCACACAACGCACAAGTGATGCGTGAAAAAAAATCACAGCTCGTGTGCACAGCCCCATAGAAATGAATGGGTCATGATTCAGTGCGGGTGCAATGCGTTCAGCTTCTGCGCGGAATACTCGCCCGTGTGAAAGCGGCCTAAACCTATAGGGTGTACCTTTTCATCTGACATCACGATAGGGTGAGCCAATACAAGGCTCAAGTCAGTGCCTGCGTGTGAAACTTAGAAGAAATGAAGCGCTCTCCTTCTCGCCGCATCGGACTTCTCCGCTCACTACCCTTTTCCCCCTACTGCGCATGTTTCTAAACTTAGTTTTATTTTGCTCCAAGCAGCAGTCTCTTATCCTATATACGACCATTCCATTAGATGAGAGGGGGAAATAAGGGACTTATATTATGATGTCTATTATGGATTGAATTCTATTTTGTTTTATTTATTATGGATCTAAATATTCTGGCATATCCAGCTATTAATAAGGGAAACTTAAATATCAAATAGAAAAATATACATATAGGGTTCAAAACAATTAGGTAGAAGATATACAAATAGTTGATATAGCACAATTTTGCCCTACCTTATATAATACAGTTATTGGACCTTATTCGTCCTATGAATTTTATTTACAATGAGATATATATCAAATCATATCCATGATGTCCATAATTTGTAGTATAATTCTCTACAGTCAGGTCCATAAATATTGGGACAGCGACAATTCTAAAAATTTTGGCTCTATACACCACCACAATGGATTTGAAATGAAACGAACAAGATGTTCTTTAACTGCAGACTGTCATCTTTAATTTGAGGGTATTTACATCTAAATCAGGTGAACGGTGTAGGAATTACAACAGTTTGAATATGTGCCTCCCACTTGTTAAGGGACCAAAAGTAATGGGACAGAATAATCATAAATCAAACTTTCACTTTTTAATACTTGGTTGCAAATCCTTTGCAGTCAATATCAGCCTGAAGTCTGGAACGCATAGACATCACCAGATGCTGGGTTTCATCCCTGGTGATGCTCTGCCAGTTCTCTACTGCAACTGACTTCAGTTCCTGCTTGTTCTTGGGGCATTTTCCCTTCAGTTTTGTCTTCAGCAAGTGAAATGCATGCTCAAATCGGATTCAGGTCAGGTGATTGACTTGGCCATTGCATAACGATCCACTTCTTTCCCTTAAAAAACGCTTTGGTTGCTTTTGCAGTATGCTTTGGGTCATTATCCATCTGCACTGTGAAGCGCCGTCCAATGAGTTCTGAAGCATTTGGCTGAATATGAGCAGATAATATTGCCAAAAACACTTCAGAATTCATCCTGTTGCTTTTGTCAGCAGTCACATCATCAATAAATACAAGAGAACCAGTTCCATTGGCAGCCATACATGCCCACGCCATGACACTACCACCACCATGCTTCACTGATGAGGTGGTATGCTTAGGATCATGAGCAGTTCATTTCCTTCTCCATGCTCTTCTCTTCCCATCACTCTGGTACAAGTTTATCTTGGTCTCCTCTGTCCATAGGATGTTGTTCCAGAACTGTGAAGGCTTTTTTAGATGTCGTTTGGCAAACTCTAATCTGGCCTTCCTGTTTTTGAGGCTCACCAATGGTTTACATCTTGTGGTGAACCCTCTGTATTCACTCTGGTGAAGTCTTCTCTTGATTGTTGACTTTGACACACATACACCTACCTCCTGGAGAGTGTTCTTGATCTGGCAAACTGTTGTGAAGGGCATTTTCTTCACCAGGGAAAGAATTCTTCAATCATCCACCACAGTTGTTTTACGTGGTCTTCCGGGTCTTTTGGTGTTGCTTAGCGTTCCTTCTTTTTAAGAATGTTCCAAACAGTTGTTTTGGCCACGCCTAATGTTTTTGCCATCTCTCTGGTGGGTTTGTTGTGTTTTTTCAGCCTAATGATGGCTTGCTTCACTGATAGTGACAGCTCTTTGGATCTCATCTTCAGAGTTGACAGCAACAGATTCCAAATGCAAATAGCACACTTGAAATGAACTCTGGACCTTTTATCTGCTCATTGCAATTGGGATAATGAGGGAAAAACCACACACCTGGCCATGGAACAGCTGAGAAGCCAATTGTCCCATTACTTTTGGTCCCTTAACAAGTGGGAGGCACATATGCAAACTGTTGTAATTCCTACACCGTTCACCTGATTTGGATGTAAATACCCTCAAATTAAAGCTGACAGTCTGCAGTTAAAGCACATCTTGTTTCATTGTTTCATTTCAAATCCATTGTGGTGGTGTATAGAGCCAAAAATGTTAGAATTGTGTCGATGTCCCAATATTTATGGACCTGACTGTATATCTACTTAGTTTCCTTTTTTTTTTTTTTTGCAATCATGTTACCAACTATATTATTGTTGAATTTTTTTAATCACTCATTTTTTTTACAATCATCTTTTATACTGTCCAGATATTTTATAGATTCTTCCCTAATCTTCAATTATTTTATCAGAATCATTCCCTCAGTTATATACTGATCCATTAGCAGATGCATTTACTGCATTTTCATTCATCAATAAATTAATGTCCATAGTCTTTTTAATATATTTTATACTAATCATGATGTTAGTCACCCTATCCAATTTTTTCATTTTTAATAAATTGCCTCCTTTTTGTTTAAATACTTTTTAAATGATTAGGTAACAATATTTGTTTTTTTTTAATCAATTGTTCATTTTTTTGAAAAGTTATAATTTTTAAATCATATATATCTCCCTAATCATTTTATATGAAGGCTGAGAAAGAAAAGCCCTCATGGAGGCCTGTGGGGCTCATTGTTTTGAGCCTATATATCCACCTCGCCTCATTTTGCAATAATTTTTTGTCCAGATTTTTTCAATCCCCCAGAATTTTAGGCTCTTTGGATTATTACCATAAAAATATTTTACATAATCGCACAATTGATGTGTCCTTATTTGTTGTGATGGCATTCAGAAGACCACATATACGTCGCCTTAATTCCTGTGTGGTTTTACCCACGTACAATTTTGGGCAAGTGCACATTGCAGCATAGATTACCCCTTGGGTCTTACAGGTTAGGAGTTGTTTTATCTCGTATTTCTAGCCATCACTAGGGTTTTTAAAGAACTGTGCTCTCAGAATAAATTTACAAAAGGAGCAATCTCCACATGGTGTAGATCCCCTAGGGCCCTCTTTATATTTTTTGGTAGATAATTTCTGTTCCTGATGGTGACTATGAACAAGATAGTCTTTTAGATTAGATCCTCACCAATAGGTTATACTCTGATATGAGCTGAGGACGGGTTTTAAATCTTTTTTACTTTTCAGGAGCGGTTCTATAAACAAATTGAAGGGACTGCAATGGGGACGGCATGTGCACCGACGTACGCAAATCTTTTTTTAGGGTGGTGGGAGAATCACTTAGTATTCACGGATGAGATGTCTCTATATACCTGCCACATTATGTATTGGGATAGGTATATAGATTACATTCTCATCGTATGAGAGGTTAGTAAAAAAAATTTTTAAAGAAATTAAATGACAACAATATTGGTATGAGATATACACATGAAATACAGGAGGAAGAGATCTGTTTCCTTGATTCGAAAAAAAAAAAAATAATTGGAAGATGGTGGTCTGAGTACAGACATCTATAGGCAATCAATGGCAACAAATAGTTACCTACACTGGACAATTTGGCATCCCCCCTCAATTAAAAAGAGGGATACCAACGGGACAATATCTCTGAAAGTGAAGAGCTATTTTGGCAGTTCCAAGAACGTGGCTATCCCATACGCGCTCTTAAAAAAGCCTTTCATAATGAGAGGATAAAATAAAAACGAGAAAATCTTTTAGATACAAAGATAGAGAAAAAAAATAAAATAAAAATGTATAGGAACGTATGATGATACACAAAATAAATCAATACTTGTCACGAACGCTCCCATGACAGGTGCCAGGAAATCAGAGAGACTGGCAACACGTAATCTGAATGGTTCCTTGTGGATCATTTGGGTCTGTGTTGTTTGCTCTACGTGAAGTTAAGTGTCGTCTTCCCTATTTGTATTTTGTATTCCCTGTCTTTTGCATCTAGGCCTCCGGTGGCTGAATTTTTCAGAGCTTTAGGTCTTATCTATGATGACCCGGATTGGACCTTCCTGGCTGAGACGAAGTTACGCGGCCTGCGTCAGGGAGAGCTTTCTGCAGAGATCTAGTGCTACGAGTTTAGGAGGTGGGCTACGGATACTGAGTTGAACGATTCGGCTCTCCGTAGTCAGTTCTGTCATGGAGAGGGAGAGGGAGAGAGATGAATGGAAGACTGCTTTTAATACTCCTGAGGGGCACTTTGAGAACCTGGTCATGCCTTTCGGGTTGACCAATGCACCTGCGGTGTTCCAACACTTTGTGAATGACATTTTTCATCACCTGGTGGGGAGGTTTGTAGTCGTGTATTTAGATGACATTCTAATTTATTCTCCAGACGTGGAGATACATCAGGATAATGTGAGACAGGTGTTACAGATCCTAAGGGACAATAAATTGCATCTAGTGTACAGCAAAAACACATTTCTCTAATTTTCCGTACAGTTTTTGGGTTACCTGCGGTCATCTTCAGGTTTCAAATGGATCCAGAGAAAGTTTGTGCTGTATTGGACTGGGATCGACCCGAAAATCTGAAGGCTCTTATGCGGTTTTTGGGGTTCACCAATTATTACCGGAAATTTATTCAGAATTATTCGACAATAGTAAAACCCTTAACTTACATGACTAAGAAAGGGACGGATGCCTCAGCGTGGTCTGATTCAGCGTTGCAAGCCTTTTCTGCGATTAAGGCTACTTTCACACTTGCGTTCGGGGTTCTGCTTGTGAGTTCCGTTTGAAGGCTCTCACAAGCGGCCCCGAACGGATCCATACAGCCCCAATGCATTCTGAGTGGATGCGGATCTGCTCAGAATGCATCAGTATGGCACCTTTGGCCTCCATTCCGCTTAGCAGGCGGACATCCGAACGCAGCTTGCAGCGTTCGGGTGTCCGCCTGGCCGTGCGGAGCCAAACGGATCCGTCCAGACTTACAATGTAAGTCAATGGGGACGGATCAATTTGAAGTTGACACAATATGGTGCAATTTCAAACGGATCCGTCCCCCATTGACTTTCAATGCAAAGTCAGGACGGATCCGTCTGACTAACTTTTAGACTTAGTTTTTTTTCTGAAATATAATGCAGACGGATCCGTTCTGAACGGATCCCATCTTTTGCATTATAGGAGCGGATCCGTCTGTGCAGATACCAGACTGATCCGCTCCGATCGCAAGTGTGAAAGTAGCCTAAGGAGTGCTTCTCTTCTGCCCCTATATTGGTGCAGCCGGATGTATCACAACCCTTTATTGTGGAAGTTGACGCGTCCGAGGTGAGGGTAGGAGCAATTTTATCGCAAGGCGAAATTATGATGTTGGTAACAGAGTTACCGGCCATTAAGTTAGCTTTTGAGGGGTGGCGTCATTGGTTGGAAGGGGTGATTCATATATATATCATGATTGTAAATAAAATTCATAGGATCGATAAGGGTACTTTCACACTAGCATTAGAAGAATCCGGCAGGCAGTTCCGTTTCCGGAACACTTAGTACTGGATCCGGCATTAATACATTTCAATGGAAATTAATGCCGGATCCGGCAAGTGCAGTAGTGTTCTGGGATTTTGTCCGGTCAAATGCCGTACAAGGGACGGAACGGAAGACATCCTGATGCATACTGAACGGAATGCTTTCTATACAGAATGCACTTGGACAAAACTGATGCTTTTTTATTTCGGTATTGAGACCCTTTACTGGATTTCAATACCAGAAAAGAACAAGCGCTAGTGTGAAAGTACCCTAAGGTCCAATAACTGTATTATATAAAAGGCAGTAAGGGCAAAATTGTGCTGTATCAACTATTGTACATCTTCTGCCTAATTGTTTTGAACCCTATATGTAGATTTTTCTATTTGATATTTAAGTTTCCCTTTTAATAGATGCACATGCCAGAATATTTAGATCCATAATAAAATAAAATAAATAGAATTTAATTAAAAAAATTGAATTCATTCCATAATAGACATAATATAAGCCCCTTATTCCCCCTCTCATCTAATGGAATGGCCGTATATGGGATAAGAGACGGCTGCTTGGAGCAAAATAAAACTAAGTTTAGAAACATGCGCAGTAGGGGGAACAGGGTAGTGAGCGGTGAAGTCCGATGCGGCGAGAATGAGAGCGCTTCATTTCTTCTAAGGCCTCCTGTACATGACCGTCTAGCTTTTTCGGTATTTTGCAGTTTGCAAAAACGGATCTGCAAAAAAATACGGATAACGTCCGTGTGCATTCAGTTTTTTGCAGAATGGAACAGCTGGCCCCTGATAGAACAGTACTATCCTTGTCCGTTATGTGGACAATAATAGGACATGTTCTATCTTTAAACTGAACCGGAAATACGGAAACGGAAGGCCAGTTTTTTTTTTTGCGGATCCATTGAAATGAATGTTTCAACGGAACGTAAAACGTGTGCAAGAGGCCTAAGTTTGACACGCAGGCACTGACTTGAGCGGTGTATTGGCTCACCCTATCGTGAGGTCAGGTGAAAAAGTACACCCTATCGGTTTAGAGACTGTATGTCTTGCTTCCTATTAGATGATGGGTAATGTCAATCTGGACACTGAGCGCTGTGAACGAGAGAGACGGGGAGAGGAGGACGCTTTACCCCTATAAAGATCTGTTTAACCCGGCGCTCATGTTTACAAGCTCCTAACCCCTGGAGACTCCACATTCGTGGTGAAACATGACGGGGGAGCTTTGTTATTTTAAATACAAAAACTTTAGTGTTGGTGACAAGCCAGGGGGTCGGCCTGCAGGCGTTCCCCAGCACTTATAAGGTGAAATAGATCGGAATAAGAGGAGGGAGGATAGTTGGGAAGGGAAGTATTACAAAGAAGTCAGCTCTAAATGAGCAGAAAGAGTATGTGAATGGTAATTAATAGTGAGCGAGGTAGTGATAAAGTAAATGGAATATGGAAACTATTTATTATATTGGCAACAAGAATGGTGCTAATAATGGGCGACAGCTCTCAGCGCATGGCAGCCATTTGATACTATTGTAACGGAGGTGTGTGAGTTAACACAACCATCGGTATTATATACCCATAACCAACTATCAGTACCATAAATATACAGTAAAGATCTGGCTTTGAAAATATACAACACAGAGAAAAATACAAGATACACAATATAAGAGATACTAATCCACTCTGGGTTTATTTTAAATGAATATAATAAAGGTTATTTTTTTTAAAGTGAACAAATAGTTTAGGCCTAAAACAGAATGGATATAGCTATTGGCTATCGATTGTGTTCACTGTGAACTTTGCCTCTGCAAAACGCGCCATGTGAATGGGTCCTTAAAGGGAGAAAGACTGGTAAACATTTATCGACCATTAGAGAAGGTGATGACGTCATCACCATCACGCTGGCCAGAGCAAATTAATCTGAAAGTCGGACACCGCAAATGAAGAGTCTCACTATGAGCCGACCTGATGTTGGATGATGCCCTGTGCAATACTTTCTGCTAGTAACTTTTATATGAAGAACGCGCCCTAAAAAGTGCCGAATTATAAAAGGCATACAGTATAGCGGCCAAATTAGGCCATAACTTTCCCCGCACATAGGGCCCCATTGACCCACAAACAAGTTTTTAGCTATATGAAACAGGTCAGTCAACTACTCTATTCCTTACATACAGTATAAAATAAAAAAAAGCTGTTACAATGGAAATCTGGACAACATAGGCCACCAGCCTAGGTTACATCAGAGATATATGATGGCACATACATCCAGTGCAAACCTCTGATGCAATGTGACCAGAGCCCAACTTTTCCATATGTTGGCCAGATAACACTTTGATACAAGTAACAGCAGGTAAGTAATCTATCAGTGCTATACAACAAACAAGATTCATGGTGGTCAAAAGCCTTGGGTTTCAGGCCATTTGAGGCAACTGATGCACCTAGATCTGGCCCTGGTCTCACTCTTGGAGATCAGTTGTCTACAACATTTAGCGCTCCAGGTCTTGCCTGGAACTACAAGCTCTAGTGTTCTCAGATCAGCCCCACCCTTCCCCATCATAGATAATCTTCTACTTACTTTTCACCCATGGATGGAGGGTTTGCTCCTTGCTGGACAGCCTGCACGCCCTCCATACTCAAACGTCGCTTGCGTTTGCTGCGTATGCTTAAGCAGATGGCTAATAAAAGCAGAGCAATGCCAGATCCCACCAGCACATAGGCCACCGAGAAGGTCTTACTCTTTAGATTAACCTCCCCATTATTCTCTGGTGTGCTGGCATTACCCTGGGGTGGGACAGGTTTGTCATTGCTTCCAAATCCTGGGACAAGGTTCCATACTGCCATCACCACGCCAAGCACCAGTAAGCCCACTCCAACGGCGGTAAGGGCGTAATGGGGTCCATTCGATTTTGAATGCGCCATGGTCCCCGATTTCTCCAACCACAGGCGTAAATGGCTGTACCAAGTCTTTAAATTACATCTCCTGTGCATAAGCCGAGTGTAAAGATTTCTGCCCGCTGTTCAGATGCATTGTAGAAAACTGTGAACAGAAAAAAAAAATATGGAATATTAAAAAGCTATTCAAGAAGACCCAATTATAGGTACAGATGTAGCACTGCATACTGGGCAGTCATGTGAACTAGAATTTTTCTTACTACCAAAACATTTGTGTCTGCTCATCCTGGGCCTCCTGGTTCATGAATAAAATACCAGAACTGCTGGCATCTATACACTTAAAAGGAAAAACTGTGCTTATGGGGAAATTGTATAGAGCCGTGATGGCTAACCTCCGGTGCTCCAGCTGTGGTAAAACTACAACTCCCAAGATGTTCTCAGAGCTCCACAGAAATGAATGGAGCATGCTGGGAGTTGTAGTTTCACCACAGCTGGAGTGCCGGAGGTTAGACATCACAGGTATATAGCATACAATGTGATATGCCTATTCGGCACTATATTAAACTAGTGGGTGCTTACAGTCTACACCTAAACCCCCACAGTGCTTTCAGTCATTGTGGGGAAAGGGGCACATGTCTATCTCACTGGCATGAGATCTGCATGTAACAAACCACACCCAACGGGTTATAGTAATTATTCACAAACCTGACGGATGTTCTATTAAAACAAATACAACGTTGAAGGATCCCTTTAAGCGACCCTCCGATTTTGTATTAAAAAAATTAAACTGGAGGAACATCTGTCATTAAACTCAATAATAAATGGGTTTGCAGTAAGCTCCTTAAATGGGTTTCCAGGCTCCTGACATTGATGACCATGCTTCAGGATAGGTCATTAATATCCGATCGGTGAGGCCCCAACACTCCCTACGCCCACGGCTGGAAAAAGCACTGTGAATGGAACAGGAAGCACAGCGCCGTTCAAAGTGTAGTGGCCGTGCTGGGTTACTGCAGCGCATGTCCCATTGAAGTGAATAGGAGCTGGACTGCAGTAACTCAGCATGACCACTACACTATGAACGGAACTGTGTTTCCTGTACCATTCAGAGTGCTAGTTCCAGGGAGCAGCCGAGCGGTGGGAGTAGGGAATGTTGGACCCTCACCGATCGAATATTAGTGATCAATGCTCAGGATAGGTCATCAATATCAGGAGTCTGAAAACCCCTTTAACTCCCCTAGTGGTGGCTGTAGGCAGCAAGAATTTTATGAATTAAACTCTATGCAGGGGTATTTGGAGCTTTATACTAGAAAACGAAAGCTGTGACTAAGGGATGCACTCACACGACCGTAAGTGTTTTGCGGTCCGCAAATTGTGGATCCACAAAACACGGATACCAGCCGCATGCATTCCGCAATTTGCGGACCGCACATGGCCGGCGCTATATAGAACAAAAATAAATAAAAAAAACAAATCACGCATCTTTTTTTCACAAACACAGGAAAAATACTATTTTTACGAACTGTCCAGAAATTTCTGTATGGTTGGCAAACCCGATTCGGCCAGACAAAAAAAATACAGCATGCAATGTTTTTTGTCCAGCAGATTCCTGGCTCATATGCTGGAAAGTGGGAGGTTATCCGCCATATCCCATTATAGCCAGTGGGGACCTGGCAGTACACGGTTGTATCAGACAATGCCGGATATGGTGAGCTCCAGATCTGTAGAGCGAGCCAGTCATCAGACTAGTGCACTTCTAAGGCCTAGTTCACACAAACGTATGGCTTTTATCGTTTTTTGCGGTCTGTTTTTGAGTTCCGTTGTGTTTCCGTTTCCTTTCCGTATGCCATGTACAGTATACAGTAATTACATAGAAAAAATTGGGCTGGGCATAACATTTTCAATAGATGGTTCAGCAAAAACGGAACGGATACAAAAGACATACAGATGCATTTCCGTATGTGTTCCGTTTTTTTTGCGGACCCATGGAACGTGATTTGCAGGCAATAATAGGACATGTTCTATTTTTCAACGAAATGGAAATACGGAAACGGAATGCTTAAGGAACAAATTCCGTTTTTAATGCGGAACCGTTGAAATGAATGGTTCCGTATACGGAACACAAAAAAACGGCCCGTACACTCACCAAAAAAAAAAAAACGATTGTTGTTGGAATTCGGTAGCCTGAATTCCAACAGGCTATTAGAAGTGCACGAGTCTGATGACCGGCTCGCTCTACAGAATACCCATCATGAGCCAACTTCAGCAGAACATTATGGTGCCAGACACAAGTGCAGGGACACAATGTTGATTTTGGAAGCAGCATATAAATGGCACTTCATGCTTCCACTTCCAGGTTGTACACAACAATTTTCGTGTTCTCTAAAATCGTTTAGAGGTTATACAGAACATTTCTACTGCAAACATTGTAGGGAATGCAGCCAAATGCCTTTTACTCATCCATGCACCACTGCCCAGAGGAAGCAACGTCTAAGAAAGAAACTCATGAGGCTCAGACAATGACGAGTCACTTCAGAATGAAGGTGCCGACACAATGACCTGTCTGGCCTTTCCTGGACATCCCACATGGCTTTAATAAAAAGCAAGAGGATATGGGGTCAACAGTTCACGTTTCTTGAAGGGGCCAACAAATCCTCTGAGGGGGAGCTCCATCTCACTCCTCTCTCCTCTACTGCACATTTCCTGCAGTTTCTAATCCTGCTTCACAATAAGCGAGCACCATTTTGAGGTTCAAAAGGTTTTTATATAGGGATGAGCGAATAGACTTCGGATGACACACAGGGGCGTACATAAAAATCACTGGGCCCCATAGCAGGAATCTAAATTGGGCCCCCATTCCCCTTTTATAGCCCCTCCTTTTGTTCCATGAACTATTCTTGCTGCTGCGTTTTATAATTTATGCCATCAGGGCCGGATTGGGATTACAAAACAGCCCTGGCACACAAAAGAGTTAGTGTGTACAGGTATATAGTGTGTACAGGTATATAGTATATTCCCTAGTGTTCTGATATGTGAGGTACAGGGTATAATATATGCAGTGTGTACAGATATATAGTATATACACAGCAGTGTACTGATATGTGAGGTACGGGGTATAATATATGCAGTATATACAGTAGTGTAATATGTGAGGTACGAGGTATAATAGATGCAGTGTGTACAGGTATATAGTAAATACAGCAGTGTATTGACACCTCGTACCTCACATATCAGTACACTGCTGTATATACTATATATCTGTACACACTACATCTATTATACCTCGTACCACACATACCAGTACACTGCTGTATATACTATATATCTGTACATATTGCATGTATAATACTGTGTAATATATGCAGTGTGTGTATATATATATATATATATATATATATATATACACACACACACACACATATACATACACACACACACACACACACACACACACACACACACACACAGAGCAGTGTATTGATGTGAGGCATACAAGGTATAATACTGTAGATGCAGTGTTTATAGAAATATGTGGTCAGTTATACATTATGGTCACTGTGTGTGTGAAGTACATGAGGTAGTGGTCACTGTACCTGTCTGAAGTATTATACATGAGTGAGCAATGAGTAAAAACAGGGCATGGAGGGGGGGTAAATGATGAAAAGTGGAGGACCTCCTCTTACCACTCCATTCCAGTCTGTATGGATCAATGCAGAGCTGCTTGTGAACTTCTAATACTTGCTGTTAGGTTGCTGTTAGGGGTTGAAGGACCTGTGATGACGTTTGGTGCAGTTCCTTTGCTAGATTCTGCAGGACCTGTGATGTTGAAGATTATGTCATCACATGTCCTGACAGATGCACTGTTCTAACCTGGGAACTACACTTTACACTGTGCAGTTCCCTTACAGAACAGGACCTCTGATGACATCATCAAAGGTCCTTTAGCTTTAGAAAGATAAACAGGAGCAATTAGGGGGCGGAGCCTCTCCTCCACTTCGGGCCCCTCTTTCTCACAGGCCCCATAGCAGCTGCGTGGTCTGCCTATATGGTAGGTACGCCACTGATGACACATACGAAGTCGAGTCGCATAATACTTTGTTTGAATACTGTACGGAGCAGGATTACAATGTATTAACTGCTATCAGCCGAAGTTGAGACTTTGCATAATAACTTCATAAATCAATTTCTACTGTTAAAAAAAAACAAAAAAAACACTTACCGAACTCCAGCTCGGTTCCAAGGTATCACTTGGAACCGAACCAGAGTTCGGGAAATGTTTTTTTTTTTTTTACAGTAGAAATTGATTTCTGATGTTATTATGCAAAGTCTTGCGAGACTTCGCAAATTAATAACCTCGGCTCATAGGAGCCAATACATTCTAATACTGTACGGAGCGCTCGCTCCATACAGTATTCAAACAAAGTATTATGCGAATGGACTTTGGATGTTTCATCCGAAGTCGATTCGCTCATCCCTAGTTTTATACTTTATTTATAAAGTTTCATCACTGCCTTAAAGGAGTTTTCTGGGATTTGAAATTGATGCCTTATCCTAGGTCATCAATATCAGATCAGTGGGGGTGCATCTCCTGGCACCTTCACATAGCTGTTTGAAGAGACTGCGGCACTCTGGTGAGTGTCAAGGTTTGTTCCTAGCTCATGTGATGCTCACCACTTACATGGCCTAGTTGCAGCTCAGTCCTATTCAAGAGAATGGGACTGAGCTGCAATACCAAGCATAGCTACTATCCAATGGACGGCGCTGTGCTTGGTAAGCTACAAGGGCTGAGAGCCTCCTCATACAGCTGATCGGCAGGGGTGCCAGGAGTTGGACCCCCAGCAATTAATTTCCAACTCCTTAAAACCCCCTTTAATGATGAATTCTACAACTTTCAAAATGTAATTACATTTTTCTTGCAATTCTTTACCATTTTACTTTGCAGTTAGTGAATAAGAGCACTCTTTTTTTTTTTACAAAGTGCTGGAAACCTATACACAGCTAGTCCTGCTCTCCGTGGATATAACGGTACACACCATAGACATTGCTTTGTGAGCTCCATACAGAAGCAGCTCAAATTGCTCTGGTGGTTTGCTACAATGTTTCAGCCTGGGGTCCAGGCTGTTTAGTTCACAGAGCACTGTCTAGACTGGATACAAGTGAACTCACTACTCAGCTGAGAGCAGCGGGGGGCAGGTTATGTTCCTAGCTGTAAGTGACAGCCAAAGGACCCAATGAGGTGACAGATTTATTACCTCTTATGCCGCCTTTCCTCAGTACATAAAGCTCAAGAGCACTGAATAGAGGAAGAAGACAGAGCAGAGCTGCTGGGTCTTAGCCCACCCAGATCAGCACTACACATGTGCAATGCCCTCACAGGAGGCTGTTTTCTCTTGTAACTGGGGCTCCTTCGGATGCCCTCGTTACAAAGGAAAAAAGTGCAAACTAAAAAAGTGCAAAAAATAAATAAATAGAAAAACCCACGCCAATTGAAACCATCCATCATCATATTAGGACCATTGACAAACTAACCATCTATAAAAGAACTGACACGAAATAAGGAACTAATTTTAATAATTTATTTTGGTGTCAACTTACATATTTAAAGAATAAGGCGTTTCACTGGTCAGTGGTTTTAGGCTGGATCTCCATTGGGCAGTCACCACAAGCCTGCCCACATACAGTGGCCAATGATCGCAGACATTTTCGGGTTGATCTTAAACTTCTTCATGCTATTGGCAAGGTTAAGGCTGCCCCATGGAAACCCAGCATTAAAGGGGTTGTTTCACTTCTGCAAATAGCATTTATTATTTAGAGGAAGTTTATACAAGCCACTTACTAATGTATTGTTATTATCCATATTGCTTCCTTTACTGATTTCATTCTTTTTTACATCACATTATACACTGCTAGTTTCCATGGTTATGACTGTCCTCCAATAGATCAGTGGTGGCCGTGCTTGCTATAGGAAAAACCACTAGCCTATGCGCACTCCTGTGGTCCCAGCCACCAGAGAGGCCGGTGCTTTTTCCTACAGTGTGCAAGCACGACCACCGCTGATGGATTGAAGGGTGGTCATAACCATGGAAACTAGCAGTGTATAATGCGATGGAAAAATGAGTCCAGTCAGCAAAGGAAGCAATATGGGCAATCAGAATACATTAGGATATGCTTGTATTAACTTTCTCTACAGGATTAATGCCATTTGCTGAAGTGAGAGACAACCCCTTTAAAAAGGTATAGATATACCAATGAACCACATTGTTCAGCATTTCTCCTTTAAAGGAAATGTGTCACCAAAATTTTTATCTGCCAGTTAAAACCAGATAGTAACATCTTTTTTTTCTAAACCGATTTTCTAATTACAGATTTTTTTATCCTGTTTCCTAAACATGATTATAGGGACAGCCATCTTCCCTGAGCTGTTCATTTACAAAGCATAAAAATAAAAAAATAAATTGCTTTATGGCAGCCCCATGGGCCATAGAGGGGACCTCACTGACTTCTATGGGAAAGTTTTCTACACTGAGGTCACTGTACAAGGAAAGAATAGATAAACTGTGACAATCACCTACTGTGACTGGTGAACCCTACTTATCTGTACACAGAGGTGATATCTCCTCATCATTACAGGCAGGTTTAGAATTATATATAACTATAATAAAGTGATCTTTACAGACCAAGAAGTGGAGCCTATTAGGCGTCGTGGCCAGTGTGAAAACTTTAGGATTTTATGGTTTTTGTTATATTGACATGGAAAATTAAAAAAATAATAATAATTTTAAAATATGTAAACTGCTGTACGCTGCTGTGGCGGGGACCCGATGCATCACAAGGCATTGCACGGCATCGGGAACTGCCTTCTATGGGTGCCGAGGAGATCCAGCCTCAGGCAACATGTTAGTGTATGACTTAGGCCTCTTTCACACTTGCGTTGTCCGGATCCGTTGTGTACTCCATTTGCCGGATGTGCCCGCCGGATCCGTAACAACGCAAGGGAACTGAAAGCATTTGAAGACGGATCATCCCACAAAAAATGAGACCCTACCTAAGAGAATCAGTAAAAAAATAAAAAGCTATCACTCTCAGACAATGGAGACTAAAATATTATTTTGGTTTAAAAAATGCTATTATTGTGTAAAACTTAAATAAGAAAGAGTAGATATATTAGGTATTGCCACGTCTGTAACCATCTGCTCTATAAAAAAAAAAAAAGTCAAATGAACTAATCCCTCAGGTAAACGCTGTAAAAACATCAATTTTTTGGTTACCTTGCCTCACTAAAAACATAATATAGAGCCATTAAAAATCATATGTACCCCAAAACAGTACCAATAAAACTGGCACCTTATCTTGTAGTTTCCAAAATGTGGTAACTTTTTTAAGTTTCTACTGTAGGGGTGCATCGGGGGGGCTTCAAAATGGGAGATGGCATCTAAAAACCAGTTCAGCTAAATCTGACTTCCAAAAACCATATGGCGTTCCTTTCCTACTGCACCCTGCCGTGTGCCTGTACAGCAGTTTACGATCACATGTAGGGTGTTTCAGTAAACCAGAAGAATCAGGGTAATAAATATTGAGTTTTATTTGGCCGTTAACCCTTGCTTTGCTACTGGAAAAAAAATGGATTAAAATGTAAAATCTGCCAAAAAAGTTAAATTCTGAAATTTCTTCTCCATTTTTCATTAATTCTTGTGGAACACCTAAAGGGTTAACAAAGTTTGTAAAATCAGTTTTGTATACCTTGTGGGGTGTAGTTTCCAAAATGGGGTCATTTATGGGTGGTTTCTATTAAGTAAGCCTCACAAAGTGACTTCAGACCTGAACTGGTCCTTAAAAAGTGGGTTTTGGAAATTTTCCCAAAAATTTCAAGATTTGCTTCCAAACTTCTAAGCCTTCTAACGTCCCCAAAAAATAAAATTTTCAAAATGATCCAAACATGAAGTAGACATATGGGGAATGTAAAGTAATAACTATTTTTGGAGGTATTACTATCCATTATAAAAAGTAGAGAAATAGAAATTTGGAAAGTTTCGGTACATTTTCTTTTTATGAATAAAAATGATTTTGTTTACTTCTTTTTACCACAGTCATGAAGTACGATATGTGACGAGAAAACAATCTCAGAATGGCCTGTATAAGTAAAAGCGTTTTAATATTATTACCACATAAAGTGACATGTCAGATTTGCAAAAAAATGGCCTGGGCGGGAATGTGAAAACAGGCCAGGGATTGAAGGGGTGAAGCACATATGTGTACAAAAACAATAAACCTGTTTCTGTTGTGTAAACACAAATGTCAACTTTGTTACCAAAATAAAAATGTATCAGGACAGACAGAAAAATATTTGTCCAGAAAGAATACAGTCACACAACTGTACATTAGACCCGCTGTGTGCATTGTATATACATGGAACAAACTGAAAGGGAGATCCTCCTCAGCACAGTGTCGTGTCCTAGTACTGGACTGAGTGCACATCCGATTGGTCACATCACACCACAATGATCGTTCGGGTAGAGTGGCATCATTCCTAAAGGAGAGTGTCCTTCTGTGGGATATTGCAGTATGAGCCCTTTTCTTGGGTCTATACTGTAATTCCAGACAATTGTTATTAAAAGAGTTGTCCAAGGTTAGAAAAACATGACTGTCAAGGCCGTAGACAGATCTTAAAGGACAATACTAGCCCCTGTCCCACTAGTATGCATGTGTTAAACATGCCTATGCAACATGGAATGCAAAGTGCAACTTCCCAAATCTCTGATGAATTTACAAGTTTTTATTTTACTAAGGCCTCGTGCATCCGTGTCCGTTGTTCAGTTTTCCGTGATTTGACTTTCAATGGGTTCGTTGAAAACTTGGAAAATGCACCGGTTTTTATCCGCGTCCGTGATCAGCGTTTCCTGTCCGTCAAACAAATATGACCTGTCCTATTTTTTTGACGGACAACGGTTCACGGACCCATTCAAGTCAATGGGTCAGTGAAAAAACACAGACGCACACAACATTGTCATCCGCGTCCGTGATCCGTGTCCGTAGGCTACTTTCACACAGACTGATCCGCAGATCCATCTGCATAAAAGCTTTTTCAGATCTGAGTTTTCACTTCGTGAAAACTCAGATCCGACAGTATATTCTAACACAGAGGCGTTCCCATAGTGATGGGGACGCTTCAAGTTAGAATATACTAAGAACTGTGTACATGACGGCCCCCTGCTGCCTGGCAGCACCCGATCTCTTGAGGGGTTAATTGTGCGGATCACAGCCCCCTGTAAGAGATCAGGTGCTGCCAGGCAGGAGGGGGCAAATCCCCCTCCCTCCCCAATTTTAAATTCATTGGTGGCCAGTGCGGCCCCCCTCCCCTGTATTAAATTCATTGGTGGCCAGTGCGGCCCCCCCTCCCTCCCCTGTATTACATTCATTGGTGGCCAGTGCGGCCCCCCCCTCTCCCCCCCTCCTAATTAAAATCCCCCCCCCCATCATTGGTGGCAGCGGAGAGTTCCGATCGGAGTCCCAGTTTAATTGCTGAGACTCCGATCGGTAACCATGGCAACCAGGACGCTACTTAGCAATTTTAGAAGCATTATACTTACCTGCGCTGTCTGTGGCCAGCCGGGCGCTCCTCCTACTGGTAAGTGAAAGGTCTGTGCTATAAGCAATGCGCCGCACAGGCCTTTCACTTACCAGTAGGAGGAGCCCCCGGCCGGCCACAGACAGCAAAGGTAAGTATAATGCTTCTAAAATTGCTAAGTAACCATGACAGCCAGGACTGCAGTAGCATCCTGGTTGCCATGGTTACCGATCGGAGTCCCAGCAATTAAACTGGGACTCTGATCGGAACTCTCCGATGCCACCAATGATCGGGGGGGGGGGGGGGATTTTAATTAGGAGGTGGGGGGAGAGGGGAGGCCGCACTGGCCACCAATGAATTAATACAGGGGAGGGAGGGAGGTGGGCCGCACTGGCCACCAATGAATGTAATACAGGGGAGAGGGGCCGCACTGGCCACCAATGAATTTAAAACTGGGGAGGGAGGGGGGTCTGCTCCCTCCTGCCTGGCAGCATTTGATCTCTTACAGGGGCCTATGATACGCACAATTAACCCATCAGGTGCGGCACCTGAGGGGTTAATTGTGCGGATCACAGCCCCCTGTAAGAGATCGGGTGCTGCCAGGCAGCAAGGGGCAGTCATGTACACAGTTCTTAGTATATTCTAACTTGAAGCTTCCCCATCACTATGGGAACGCCTCTGTGTTAGAATATACTGTCGGATCTGAGTTTTCACGATATAACTCAAATCCGATGGTATATTTTAACATAGAGGCGTTCCCATGGTGATGGGAACGTTTCAAGTTAAAATATACCATCGGATTGGAGAAAACTCCGATCCGATGGTATAATAGGGACTCCTGACTTTACATTGAAAGTCAATGGGGGACGGATCCATTTGCAATTGCACCATATTGTGTCAACGTCAAACGGATCCGTCCCCAGTGACTTGCATTGTAAGTCAGGACGGATCCGTTTGGCTTTTTACTTTCAGTCGTGTCCGTGGATCCTCCAAAAATCAAGGAAGACCCACGGAAGAAAAAACGGACACGGATCACAGAACTACGGAACCCGTTTTTGCGGACCGCAAAAAAACAAAACAAAACTGTTGTGTGCATGAGGCCTAAGTGGAAAACATTTTTAATAAAGAAAAATTGCAATAAAATGAAGTCATTCTCTACCTCACCTACTTTATTCCACAGAAGCTTCATAAATCAGGCACTTAACACCATAGTTATCTATATATTTGAACCACATGTCTAGTATAATTGCATTGATAAATCTACCCCATACAGCTCTATGTCTGTGGCTTCCATCAGTTTATTAAAAAAAATAATGCCTGAAGCCACCACTAGGGGGAACTAAGTTCATAAGAATGTACACAGTTACCATAGACTGCAATAGAATTTGCAACCTATTTGCCTCGAGCTCCCCATAATGGAAGCTGCACGAAAACAGAGTGTTTTCATGTTGGGAACAGAAGGAGTTCAGTGCTGGCTCCCACCTCCCCCTGGGCTCCATAGCAGTTATGTGACCTGCCTCCATTGAAGGTACACCACCGATGACTGCTTTCTTCCAGAAACAGCGTCACAGCTGTCCATAGGTAGTCTCAGTTCCTCTGCAATACCACGCTTAGGAGTGGGGCTGTTTTTGGAACAAAGCTGCCATTTTTTAGTTAATAGAGCTTCAAGAGATTAGAAAAGCATGGCTAATTTCTTCTAGAATGGTCCAGAACATGAAACTTGACCTTATTTACTGGATTGCAATATCAGACTAGAGTGCCACTGTTTCCTTAAGAAAGCAGCCATGATGTTGTAATCTTACACAATCCCTTCAAAAGTAAGAAATAAAGACATCGAAAAACCCTGATACAGTAAAATTTTAGGCTACTTTCACACTCGCGTTTGGTGCGGATCCGTCGTGGATCTGCACAAAACGCATCCGTTCAGAGAATACAACCGCAAGAACGGATCCGTTTGTATTATCTTTAACATTGCCAAAACTGATCCGTCCTGAACACCATTGAAAGTCAATGGAGGACGGATCTGTTTTCTATTGTGCCAGATTGTGTCAGTGAAAACAGATCCGTCCCCATTGACTTACATTGTGTGTCAGGACGGATCCGTTTGGTTCAGTTTCGTCAGACACCAAAACGCTGCAAGCAGTGTCCGCCTCCAGAGCAGAATGGAGACGGAACGAAGCCAAACCGATGCATTCTGAGCGGATCCTTATCCATTCAGAATGCATTAAGGGCAAAACTGATCCGTTTCGGACCGCTTGTGAGAGCCCTGAACGGATCTCACAAACGGAAACCAAACGCCAGTGTGAAAGTAGCCTAAGGTGTTCACGGAGGAGAACTTTATGGGAAACGACAACTGCTCTGCACGTTTCTGACTCTTAAAACAGAAGGCTGTCACTTTTCAACGCCAGTCAGCCAACAACAGGACAGGTATCTATACTACTGCCAGTGGGGACATATGGCTGGAGATGTGAAGCTTGACTGTCCACATCAAGTCTCATCATCACAAGTTTCATTTCTCTAGAAATCGGTGGCACTACGGAGACTTTTTGTACCTCAGACCGTAATTTCTAGTTACTTTCGAGCTGAAGCCAGACATATCCCCTTCTTCCCCGCTGACATTTCATGCTCCGATGCTTGCCCTAAGCTGTTATTGCAGAGCAAGGGCTTTTTTGTTTACATTTTTACACTGCTAGGTGGAGGCTTACGTCACCGCCACTGATGGGCGGGCTTTAGCCCTGCCCTAGCTGTTTTACAGCGCTAAAGCCTGCCCATTAGTGCCGACTCACTGCTAGACGGAAGCCTCCGCCTAGCATTCCCTATGGGGAGCCGGTACATCACCAGATCTCCAGAAAAAGCCCTTGCCCTGCGCGATTTAGTGCACGGCAAGGGAGAGCATCGGAGCCTGACATGTCAGAGGGGCTGAGTGGGGGAGAAGGGGATATTTCCAGGTTCAGCTCTCAACCAGACATCCCCTTTAACCGCTGGATTCATTGGAGTATTAGCCCAGCTCACATAAATGCTATGTGTGAGTAATGGAGAGGGCGATTTTCACAGAATGATAAATAGGATTTATAATCCCTGTATATCAGCTACTATACTGTGCACCAGACCTGTGCTTAGATACAAGCGAGGTTCTGTGCCGCCCTTATTAACTAGGCTGCCGAGAAACATGGGCCAATTAATATGTTCACCGCTCAGGGACTGGAATGTCACTTCTTTGTCACTGCACAAAAAACACTCAATAAGCTCGGTCTCCGAAAAAGAGCTCCAGATTTGCTGCACAGAGTTAAAGGCTATGGACACCCTTGGGAAATTGTTTTTATAATTTCTATTAAATTTTTTATTTTTTTTAATTGGCATTTATTAAACAAACATTTTTAACAGTTTTTTGCTCTACAGCTTTCAATGTCAGTGCATCTGCAGATAGTCGCTTCTCCTACTTGATGGATCCATCAGGGAGCGGCTATGAAGGCGATCTGTTGCCTTTATTTCTGAAATTCTGACAGCACAAACATTCACTAAGGGTGTCTTCACACATGGCAGATTCTGTTGCAGAAAATTTCTGCAACTGAAAAATCATTTTTATTCATTTGAATGGGGTTGTTTTGGCAGGAAGCACATAGAACGGATTTTCATTTGCAGAAATTTAAGGAATTCAGAGATAAAAAAATACATTTTTAGATCAAAAAGTAGAGAGTGTAATAATAATAAAAAATGCTCCAAAAAGGTGTCTATAGCCTTTAAAATTATGAAATTTAAAAAGGGGTTATCCGAGACTGGAAATGCCACCCCATATGCCCGGGCCCCTCATACTGATTTAACTTACCTTGCTCTCCACGTCTCTCCCTGCTGCTCCTCCCCGTGCACGGATGAAAACATCTGGTGTCTGGAAAGAAGGGGGGCAGCAAATTGAAAGCGGTGACGGGGACGAACCTCCCTAGCGTAATCCGCGATGCTAGGGAGGCTCGACCCAGTCACCGCCTGCTATTGGCTGCACCCCCCCCCACCTCCCCATATGGGGGGCGGCATTTCTAGTCTCTGATAACTCTTTAAAGCTATCTGCAGCCACCACTAGAGGGAGCCTACTGACTGTGACGAGGGGGACATCATGTACAAGTAGAGGAAAGAAGGTTTATAAACCAAGGTAGAAGAGGATTCTTTCCTGTAAGAGCAGCGAGACTTTGGATCTCTTTGCCTGAGGAGGTGGTGATGGTGAATTCACTAAACGAGTTCAAGAGGGGCCTGGATGTATTTCTGGAGCGTAATATTATTACGGGTTATAGTTACTAGATTTCTGGAGAAGTATCATTGATGCAGGGAGTTATTTCAGTTAACAGATTTGCAGTGGCGAAGGAATCTTTTTTTCTTCAAAATGAGGAGGATTCTCATCTACCACATCCGTCCAGACTGAATTGGATGGACGCAAGTTTGTTAGACGGTAAACCAAAATACATGGACCCGATTTATCAGGACCAGCATGTGCTACGCCAGTACTGATAAGCCATGCACTTCCAAAAGGAGGTATTAAACTTATGATGAGGTGCCTCCTCCGGCAGTCCGTGCACCAGCCAGAAATCTACTACAGTTCGTAGCTGGCATAGATTTCAGTCATCATCTACTCCACTTTCTGGCAATAAAGGTTGATTAAATGTGTCAGGGCCGTTGGGCTCATCTATGCCCTGCTCTCGTCAGAAACTGATGAAGGCTTTGTAAAAATGCCTGTTTTTAACACCAAATCCTGTGGGATGATAAAGCTCCCCCTATGTTACTTACAACAACATGACCGCATAATCTGCATTGGTGGGAGCATCTCTCTTTCTCCATTACATTATATTATAGGGGTTGTCCAGGCATTTAAATATTAATGACCTATTCTCAGGATAGATCATCAATATCAGATCGGTGGGGGTCAGACGGCCGGTAGCCCTGCGGATCAGCTGTATGAGGAGACGGCGCGCACAGTGCACATGTGCAGTCTCCCTTCCTGTCCGCTGCTGCTGTCCCATAGACATACAACTGACAGCAGGAAGAGAGAGGGGAGGTGGCACATGCACACTGCGCGCGTGGTCTCCTCATACAGCTGATCTGCGGGGGTGCCGGGTATTGGACCCCTGCAGATCTGATATTGTACATTCCTCTCATCTATCCAAGTCCTCTTATCTATTTTCAAGTCATTGTTTCACTGGTGAACATGAAACATTAACCTATGATTTCCAATGGAAGAGGTTACATAATCTCTGTTTGGTCAGTTTTATTGATTTGCTCAACTTGTCAGGAATCGTTGACTCAGGTTGAGATAATACAAGACTATACCATTGGTTATTACTAACCAGTGAAAGGATTTCACGTTTCAAGGACAGAAAGAGGTGAGTAAACTGGTTACGCAAGGCTACATGGCTACCAGCCAAAAATAAGGTTCATTGTACTGACCCGACTAAAGATCAGTCATTTAAATATAAAGAGATTGTGGTCAATATCGACCAAAAGGGATCTTTCAGATGAACGTGTACGGTGCAGAAAACTCGCTCTGTGTGGGAGTGTGATTTCCTATTATGGATACTGCTCCTTTCACATTATAATGATTTATAATGCTGTGCGTCATTGACCGACCTTGCATATACCGAATTGTACCGCTATAATGCTGTCAGTATAATTCAGTATATACAAGGTCGGACAGAGACACACAGCATTATCAATCATTATAATGTTAAAGGAGCAGTGTCCACAATGGGAAATCACACTCCCACACTGGACAAGCTCGTCTGAAAGTGCTCAAAATGGAAGTAGTCTGTCTTCAACTATCCAATTAGAACAATAGGGATTGAGCGTCATAAATGGGTGTATACTACACAGCCATCATCTCACTGTGTCTGACAAACATTTGTGACTATATCAGTTCAGTTTTAGATAATTTTGTACCATATTCAAAGTTTCCCAATTCTTCATGCATCAAATAGGAAATAACTGCCCCCTACATGGACAATCAGGAAGAGAACAAGTTGTCTAATTAGACACAAAAGACATGCTTTACAGTGCAACAGTCCATTTATTTAAAATAGTTTAGGCACAGGAATAATAAACATTTTTGTAATATACTTGATGAGTGTGTTTTTTACTAGAAAACAGGGTGTAAAGAGCCTCCTTAGTAAATCTCTAACTGAGTGTTATTAAGGAGAGTCTGTCTTCAGAGTTCTTCCGAGCGCTGAAGATGGCTGGGGAGCATGCAGAGGGTTCTCAACTTGCCTGTTTTCCTTACATGTCCCGTAACTATTTAGGCCATACGTCCCAACCGTTCCGGACCTCGTGGGACAGTCCCGGATTTCAGTGGCTGTCCTGCGGTCCCGGGGAGGTATGGCCCGCGCTCCGGCAGCGGTCTTTGCTTCCACAGGATGCAGAGACCGCTGCTTGTAATGATGAAGCAGAGACCTGTCCGTCAGCTCCCTGCTCCATCATTCATCCCCCCCTGTCGGCGCTCCACATGGCTGGTCTGGGCAGGGGGTGGGGCCGGACAGCAGCTCCATGTATTTTGCTGCTGGGGAACGAGGTGAAAGGGGTCACAATCCTGGGCATTGCTACCATGATGGAGCACAATGCTGGCATAACTACGGTGGCATAAATCGGGGCATTTATGGGACTGGGTGGGATTTTGGGTGGGGTTAGAGGCGTGGCCTAGTGCTGAAAAAAAAAATTCTGCCACGGTGCGCACCACACATAATGTCCCTCTTTTTTTTTTTTTAAGTTGGCCTATCTGCCTTGCTGCCAGCACTGACTACTGCAGCCTCATCCTCTGCCTATCTTCCTAGCACTAAACACACTGGGAAGATGAGGAGACCAGGGCAGCACTTAGCTCTGGCAGTGAGTATAAAGGGACATGCAGTCGTTCACTTAGTGCCAAGTTCTGCAGCCCAGTCCTCTCCCTAACAGTAAGTGTATTAGGTCTATGTATACTTACCACCAATGCCAAGCGCTGCAGCAGAATCCTCTCCCGACAGCAGGGATCAGCAAACTTCGGCACTCCAGCTGCAGACAAACTACAACTCCCAGTATGCACACTTACTCTGCTGTTTTTGTAACTCCCATAGAAGTGAATGGAGGATTCTGGAAATTGTAGTTTCAGAATAGCTGGAGCGCCAGAGGTTGCTGATCCCTGCCCTACAGTATCTTCCCAGCACTAAAACAGACTGGGGAGATAGGGAGAAGACCAGGGCTGCAGCACTTGAGTATACAGGGACATACAGTAGTGCACTTATGAGGCAGTCACACAACACAAATCCGCAAAAACACAGATACCAGCTGTGTGTATCCCGCATTTTGCAGATCACGACACCCCGCCTTTTGTTAGAAATGCCTATTCTTACCTGCAAAATGGACAAGAATAGGAAGTGTTACATTTTTTGTTGGGGGTCCTCGGAATGGTCCGCATCTATTGCGGCTCCATTGAAATGAATGGGTCTGCAACCAATCTCAAAAATATGCGGATTGGATGAGGACCGAAAATGTGATCGTATAAATAGACCCTTCGGGGGAGGAGGAGAGCTGCAGCACTCAGCATTGATAGTAAGTATACAGAGACACAATGCTGCAGCTCTGGTCTTCGCCCCATCTTCCCAGTGTGTTTAGAGCTGGGTAGATGCTATAGGGAGAGGACTGCAGCATGTAGCATTGGTAGTAAGTATACCTGGACATAGTACACTAATACTGTCAGCGCTAAGAGCTGCAGCCCCAACCGGGAAGATCGGCAGGAGATGTATGCATGTCCCAGTAGACTACTGGTGCCAAGCCCTGCAGCCCCGACCTTCTCCCCATCTTCCCAGGGACTTTAGTGCTGAGACAGGGAAAGGATCAGTGCCTGCAACAAGTCATATAGGCAGGGATTAAGGCACATGTAAGGAGGCAGGCAGAGAAGTCTGCCGTTTTATGCTCCACCGTCCTCTTCAGTGCTTAAGAGGGTTGTCTCATCTGAGACAATGGGGGGGGGGGGTCATATCACCATCTCCTAAACGGAGCGCCAAAAGTGTGCATGTGCAGCCGCCCTCCATTCTTTTCTATGGGGCCACCGTCAATAGCTGAGCACTGGCTCGGCTATTTCCGTTGGGCCCAGAGAAGTGAATGTGAGCAGTGGCCGGTCATGTGCGGTCACTTCTATGGGGAGAGCCCTTCGTGGTGGCCAGACCGGAGTCCTCCAGCCACCACTTTGGCCCGCTCCGTTCTCGATATAGGTGCGGGTCCCATACCTATCAGACAATGAGCAGGCATGTATGTGAATGGGAGAATGGAGAAAGCTGCTGCCAGACTTATCTGGAGGGCAACTCAACTCCAAGAACAAAATTAGTGTACTGCAAATGTCGCCGATACCTGATGTCCGTGCAGCAGCGGCCGGTCCAGTGTCCCAGATGATCATCCCAGATGACATCTTGCCGTCGCTTCTCGTCTTTAACGTGATCACTGGCTTCAGGCGCTGGAGAACGGAAGCCAGTGATCACGCTAAAGACGAGAAGAGACGGCCGGGCGTGAGCGTGATGGAACTGAACTGCCCATGTGCAGTCTGCAAAATGATCGCGCTGTAACAGGCAGCGCACGGCGCATGTGTGAGAAGAGCGCGGTCCCGGCATCACGGCAAGATGTCCATCACAATGTAGAGAGGAGGGGTAAGGGGCGGGCTTATCGTGCCTTGAAGCAAGGAGGCCGGCGCCCACTTGACTTCAAGCCTGACTTGGAGAAGGTGCCAACAGACATTAAAACTGCGATTTTAACAAATATGAGGAGACAGAATGAGTAAAGAAAATCATGATTAGCAACACACTGGGGGATACTTTAAGGTACTGTGGTTGGTTTAATATGTGTTTTCCAGGTGACAGGTTCCCTTTAAAGCCACTTCCTCCCAGTATCTGGTGCATCCGCATGGGAAGGATTACAGCAGGCCAGGTGGGTACGGTGCATGAAATGGAGGAGAAAGTCAGTTAATTTCTCTCCATTTCATGTTCAAACAGTGAATATAAAATAAGGTGGGGGGGATGGGCATAAGGGCCATTTATTAACCGTTGTACAAAGGAAAAGTAAAGCAGTTGGCCATAGCAACCAAATTCCAGCTTTAATTTTTTTCATTGCTGTCAGCAACTGCACCGCTGTTATAATTGGTATCGGTGAGTACTTAAATAAAAGTATCGGTACTCGTACTCTGTCTTAAAAAAATGGTATCGGGACATCCCTAAACAAAATGATCGGGCAGTTGAAATCAACTTACCCAATCCTTATCTCCCCCGACATCTGCCATTGGAGGAGAGTCAATAGGCCCTCAGATAGAGGATAATATACATGTAATGGCCGAGAAACAGGGTTGAAACAAGGAGAATGACTGGATCCCAGACATTAAGAAGGGATCCACATGGCCATATCAGCACTTGTCCCATATTAGACTTTATATTCTTCACTGGGCAGAGGTTGATTTCTGCCCAGTGATTAAGATACTATTTTTAGAATGGGGTTTTGGAGGGAAAATTTCCCGCCGTTTTACTGGACAGAGTGGTCATTCTGCCCAGTGATGGCTTAATTGGCTGATGTTAGGTGCCTGTTATGTTCCAGGGTTTCGGGTAGAGTTACCCAGACCCTGGTAACAGGTGCCCGATTGACGATAGGGTACGGGAGTGAGCTATAATTGTCCTGGCTCCGCTTACCTTTTGTCTGCACCAGCCCGTGGAGCCTGGAACCGTGTGCCCCCGCCCACCCCCCCCGTTATATAATTATAGTCACTGGCTAGTGTGGGTGGTTTTACATAGGTCATCCTGTGTATAGGATGGACTCTGAGGTTATTATTATTATTATGGTTTGAGTCCGAGTTTATGACTAGGCTCTAAAATATGTTATGGTTATATTTATGAGTTAATAAACAGGCCATGGGTTTTTTTCTGCGCTCTCACGTGTTATGTTTTAATTTTATATTTAATGTATAATTTCTGGATGCTTGATGTGTATGGGACATATCTGCTGTATAATTGCCATGTACAGAAAGTATCCAGCACCAATATTCTAAACATATTAATTCAAGTTGTCTAACAACATGGCTCCAGCATATAAACTCCCAATGCCTGCATTTCTTCTCTTTACAATACACTTCCATGTCTAGTATCCATGCTCATAGGGATATACATACCTTAGATGTGCAGTTCCAAGGTACCACTTGGAACCGAACCCAAGTTCAGGAAATGTTTTTTTTTTTTTACAGTAGAAATCATATGAAGTCATTACGCGGTCTCGCGAGACTTCACGAAGTAATAACTTCGGCTGATCGGAGCCAATACATTCGAATACTGTATGGAGCGCTCGCTCCGTACAGTATTGAAACAGTTTTATGCGAATAGACTTTGGATGTTTCATACGAAGTCGATTCGCTCATCCCTAGTTTCTATGTTCGCTGACACGTGCTCAGTTCCAAATACATCAAGAAAGGAAAGTGTAGCTAATAGTCTGGCACTTTGACCATTTCCATCCAAATGCCACATTTTTGAATGGGCATTTGGGAAAGTTCCAGCACTATGAACTAGTTACACAAATATTCTCATATCTGACTCATTCTAAAATAACAAAAAAATATTATGAATTACTAATAGGCCGGTTAAGTTGAACCATATAATTAAATGCACATTTACAGTATGTTCTCCAATATGACTGACCTTTCACCATAATGTGGGGCCTGCGGTCAGCACTTCAGCTTAGCGGAGGGCACCTAGTGTCAGCAATGGCTCCTCAATTCTGTATATACAGTCAATCAATCCTGTTAGATATTCCAAAGCCAAAAGCTTTAACCCTTTCTACCCCGGGTCAGTTTTCACCTTCCTGTCCAGGCCATTTTTGGCAAATTTGCCGTGTCACTTTATGTGATAATAACTTTGGAACACTTTTACTTATCCAAGCCATTCTGAGATTGTTTTCGCGTGACACATTGTACTTCCTGACAGTGGTAAATTTGAGTCAATATATTTCACCTTTATGTATGAAAAAATCCCAAATTTTGAAAAATTAGCAATTTTCTAAATTTCAATGTCTCTGCTTTTCAAACCGAAAGTGATACCTTATAAAATATTTATTACTTAGCATTCCCCATAGGTCTACTTTATGTTGGTATCATTTTGTAAATGTCATTTTATTGAAAAAGAAAAATGAAGATGACATTTCTAAATGTCACTTTTTTGGCAGATTTTCCATTTTAATAAAAAAATTTCTGTAACACAGCAAGGGATAAAAGCCAAACAAACCTCTGTTACATCGATTCTGCAGTTTACAGAAACACCCCACACGTGGTGGTAAACTGATGTAAGGGCACACAGCAGGGCGCAGAAGGAAGGAAGAAGGAGTGCCGCATGGTTTTTGGAAGGCAGATTTTGCTGGACTGATTTTTAGATGTCCCATTTGAAGTGAAAGGGACCTATTTGTGACTAAAGTGACAAAAAAGTGACCCATTTTGGAAACTATGGGATAAGGTGACAGTTTTTATTGATACTATTTTGTGGTACATATGATTTTTGAACACCCTATATTACACTTTTTGTGAGGCAAGGCAACTAGGGATGAGCGAATAGACTTCGGATGCTTCATCCAAAGTTGACTCGCATAAAACTTTGTTGTAATACTGTACGGAGGGGGAGCTCCGTACAGTATTAGAATGTATTTGCTCCAATGAGCCGAAGTTATTACTTCGCAAATTCTCGCGAGACCGTGAATTTACTGTAAAAATAAAGAAAAAAAAACAAAAAAAAAAAAACTTTAAACCGAGCTTGGTTTCGGTTCCAAGGTATCACTTTTAAAGGTGTTTATCTGAAGGGAAAGATTATGTGGTTGTTACGGACACGGCAATACCTAATATGTGTGTGTTTTTTTCTTTTTTTTTTCTATTATAAAACTAGGGTAGAGGGGAGTTTGTTTTTTACTTGAAACAATTTTTTTTTTTATTAAACACTTTTTTTTTTTTTACTTTATTTCTGTCCAACTCTGGGACTTCAACTTTTGGGGGTCTGATCCCCTCTGCAATGCATTAGAATACATCTGTATTGTAATGCATTGCCTGTTAGTGTCTTACACTGTGTAATACACTAACAGGTTACCTAGGAGACCCAGCCTGGGGCTGAATCTTCTAGGCTTCCGTAAAAGAGTATTACACTCACCGGTAATCCGGTTTCCTGGAAGTCTCCATGACACCAAGTCCTGAGATTGACTTCCTTCTGATTGGACAGGAAAAACACAGAGAGGTTAAAACCCCCACCCCCTCCTCACATCACCAGTGTATTTTAACGAAGAACCCCAGGATGAAAGGATAATAGCTAATAGCAGAAAAAAAGGGTGGGATATATGTGGTGTCATGGAGACTTCCAGGAAACCGGATTACCGGTGAGTGTAATACTCTTTTCCCCAGTCGTCTCCATGACACCAAGTCCTGAGACAATATCAAAGATACAATTAGGGGGGGACAACTGCCGACAGGACCTTACGTCCAAATCTTAGGTCGTCATTAGCGGCTACATCTAGTCTGTAGTGCTTAGTGAAAGTATGAACTCTTTTCCATGTTGCTGCCCTGCAAATCTGTTGTAAGGAGGCTGAGGCTTTTTCCGCCCAGGAGGCAGCCATGCCTCTCGTAGAATGTGCTTTTAGGGAAGCAGGGACGTCTTTTCCCTGAGCTTTATATGCTTCGGAGATTGCCATCTTAATCCATCTGGAGATGGAACTTTTTGCCGCTTTCTTCCCTTTGTTAGGACCTGAAAATTGGACAAACAGATTTTTGTCTTTTCTCCAAAGGCTGGTAGCTTCCAGGTACTTTAAGACCGCTCTCCGGACATCTAATGTGTGGTAAGTGATTTCTTGATCGTTTTTCGGATCGTCACAGAACGAGGGGAGAACAATGTCCTGAGACCTATGGAAGGTCGAGACTACCTTGGGGAGGAAAGTCGGATCTAATTTGAAAATTAATTTGTCCTCAAATATTGCAAGGAATGGTTCTTGGATGGACAAGGCCTGCAGCTCACAGACCCTTCTGGCTGAGGTTATTGCCACCAGAAAAATCGTTTTAATGGTAAGCCATCTGATGTGGATAGAGTCCAGAGGTTCGAATGGATCGGAGGTTAGACCCCCTAGTACCGTATTAAGGTTCCATGGTGGCACCATGTTTCTAATTGTAGGTCTGATCCTATCTGCCGCCTTAAGGAATCTGGATATCCAGGGATGTTCCGTTAGCTTGGTATTATATAGTGCTCCTAAAGCCGATACCTGGACCCTAAGGGTATTGGGGGATAGACCTAAATCTAGCCCTTCTTGAAGAAAATCCAGGATTAGTGAGATGTTGGCTCTAAACTGGTTGAAGGAGGTCCCAGACCAATCAGCAAATTTCTTCCATATTTTTTGGTACTTGTCGTTGGTACTCTGTTTCCTGCTAAGGAGTAAGGTGTTCACTACTTTTTTTGATAGACCAAAGTTTAATAAGTTGGATTCTTCAGAATCCAGGCTGTTAACTTTAGTATTTTCAGGTCTGGGTGAGAAATGGGCCCCTGACTTACAAGGTCCGGCCTCTGAGGTAGAAGGAGAGGAGCTTCCACGCTGAGGGCTTTCAAGAGGGAGAACCAACTTCTCTTGGGCCAGAAGGGGGTTATCAGGATTAGTGTACACTTTTCTTTTAGGAACTTCCGTAACACTCTGGGGATAAGCGGAAATGGGGGGAAGGCGTAGACTAAGTTTGTTGTCCAACTCTGGTTGAGGGCGTCTACTGCCCGAGGATGATCCCTGGGGTTGAGGGAGAAGAACTGGTTTAGCTGATGATTTCTCCTGGATGCAAACAGGTCTATCGTCGGCCTGCCCCATTTCTTTGTGATTAAATGGAAGGCTTCTGGAGCTAACATCCATTCCCCTGGGTCTAGTCTGTGCCGGCTTAGGTAATCGGCCTGAATGTTTAAAACTCCCTTCAAATGAACCGCTGAAAGAGATTGAATGTTGCCTTCTGCCCAGGAAAAGATTTTGTTTGCCAGGTTCTGTAGCGGGCGATGCCTTGTGCCTCCCTGGTGTTGGATAAAGGCCACGGCTGTAGCGTTGTCCGAGTAGACTAGGACGTGACGACCCTTTGCCAGCTGACTTGTGTGTTTCAGTGCTTCCCACACTGCCCTCAGCTCCTTGAAATTTGAGGATTGCTGGCTCACGTAATTCCCCCATGTTCCCTGGTAGGAGTTCCCCTGGACGACCGCTCCCCACCCGTGGAGGCTGGCATCTGTTGTGATGACTAGAGGGAGATCTTGTGCCCAGAAAATCCCGTTTTCTAGGTTCGAATTGCTGAGCCACCAAGTTAGTGATTTTTTGGTCTCTGCATCTAAGAATATTTTCCTCTCTAGGGTTAATTGCGATCTGTTCCATTTGTCTAAGATGAATTTCTGGAGTGGTCTTAGATGGAACTGTGCCCAGGCAACTGCTGGAATGCAAGCGGACAGACTCCCTAGTACCTTCATGGCCTGTCTTATTGAACAGAATTTCTCCTTCTTGAACTTCCTCAAAGCTGTCTGAAGTTTTACTATCTTTTGAGGTGGTAGAAAGGATCTTTGGGAGACTGTGTCTAGAGTAATGCCCAGAAAAACTTTCCGTTTGGATGGGATTAAATCCGATTTTTTCCAATTGATGAGCCAACCTAGGCTCTGTAGATGATCCAGGACTAACCCGAGATGGATTCCCATGGTCTCTATGTTGTCCGCCACTACCAGTAGGTCGTCCAGATAGGGGATCACACAAATTGCCTTTTCTCTCAAGGTTGTCAAGGCTTCCGCCATTATTTTGGTAAAAACCCTTGGGGCAGAAGAGATCCCGAAGGGGAGACACCTGAACTGGAAATGCTGAATGTTTCCCTCCAATTCTATTGCGAACCTTAGGAATTCCCTTGATGACCTGTGAATTGGGACGTGATAATAGGCGTCGCTTAAATCTATTGTGGCCATCACTGCATCCTTTTTTAAGAGTTTCACTGCTGACTTCAGGGTCTCCATTTTGAATTTTTGATATCTTACGTATTTGTTTAGATGTTTCAGATTTATAATTACCCTGGATTTCCCGTTTGGTTTCTTTATAATGAAGAGACGGGAATAGAATCCCAGTCCTGTCTGATTTTTCGGGACGGGCTCTATGGCGTCCAAGGTTAATAGGTTTTTTATGTAGTTTTTTAAGGTCGCAGTTTGAGATGGGGGAAGGGTAGTGATCACATATTTCTGTGGAGGGGAAGAGAGAAGATCTATCAGATAACCCTCTTGTATAATACTTAAGATCCACCGGCTGTTTGTTACATGCTCCCAAGATCTTAGAAAGGAGCTGAGTCTTCCCCCCACTGGTATGGCGTCATTGTTTGTTGTTGGATGAGGAGGCTTCGGCCCGATTTGGGTTGAAGAGGAAGCTTCTCCCCCTGCCTCCCTTCGCATAGCTCCACCTCCCAGTCTTCCCTTTATCTTTTTTATTTTCGGGTTGAAAAAAATCGGTCACGAAAGGGCTGCCTTTTTTGTTTATATCTTTCCTCTGGAAACCCTCTTTTTTTATTTGTCGCGTTGTCTAGGATTTTATCTAGATCTTCTCCGAAAACGTACTGACCGTGGAAGGGGAGTGCGATTAATTTATTTTTAGATGTGATATCTCCTGACCACGCTTTAAGCCATAGTGCCCTTCTCGCTGTATTTGAGAGAACAGCTGTACGGGCGGACAGTTTAACTGATTCAGCAGCTGCGTCTGCTAGAAAGGAGGTTGCCATCTTTAATAGAGGCAAGCTCTCTAGAATTTGATCCCGTGGTGTCTTATTGACCAGATGTATCTCTAGCTGGTCTAGCCAAAGGTTCAGTGTTCTGGCCACACATGTGGAGGCAACGCCCGGTTTGAGAAGGGCCGCCGTAGTCTCCCAGGTCTTTCGCAAGAGACTCTCCGCTTTCCTGTCTAGAGGATCTTTCAATTGTGCTGAGTCTTCAAACGGTAGGGCCGTATGTTTTGCTACCTTGGCCACTGGCGCGTCTACTTTGGGAATGGTCTCCCAATCCGTACAGTCCTCTTGGCTAAAGGGGTAGCGCCTCTTAATTCCTCTTGGGATAAAGGATCCTTTATCCGGTTTTTCCCATTCAGACCTAATTAATTTTTGGACACTATCAGGGACTGGAAAAACGGCCTTCTTCCTTTCACCTAGACCCCCAAAAATTTCTTGCTGGGTAGACCTAGGGGTTTTAGGCATCTCCATCTGAATGGTGGCCCTGATGGCCCTGATAAGTTCATCAATATCTTCAGGATTGAACAGGAAGCGCTTATATTCGCCCTCTTCATCTGAAGATGCCGGGTGTTTTTGGACAGATTCGGAGTCTGAGACCGCCAGCCCCTCAGAGTCGGAATCCAGGATAAGTGATTTAACACTACGGGCGTCCTGAGTGGGGGGAACTTTGGGGGGAGTAGGTTCTCTGGTAGTTAAGGCTAGCTGAACCTCTTCTTTTACCACTTTTCTAATGTCTTCAATTAGACTAGAAGACTCAGACTTGATGACACTGGCAGTACATTCTTTACACAGGGGCTTGGATCCAGTGTTAGACAATCTTTTGCAGCAAATACCACATTTTCTAGTTTTTTTGGCTGCAGAAGCCGAATCCTTTTCTCCCTGAAATGGTAAGGGAGGAAAGGATGAGCAGACTGAACCCACCATACAAGGCATGTACCTGAGAACAGGTTACTCACTGTCCCAGGGTTTGATGCAGGCTCGGTTCCAGAGCCCGGCGTGAGGGGGGTGCTCATCTTGACTCCCGACCGCTTCAGAGATGCTTCACCAAAATATGTGAGCCGCGCTATGCAGGGCGCCGTTACACAGGTCCTGAGCGTTTTTATAGTGTCTCCATGTGCTTCTCATGCTGCAGGACCTGTGGCGCATGTTGATGACGTCAGCGCGCTTAGCTCCGCCCCCGGCGTCTGACGTCATCCGCCTGCCGGCCGGAAGGGACACATCACAGTGCCGATCCGCCGTGTTCCTCCTTCCCTCTGCATCAAGCCCTCCGGGACCGCCGCAGAGGGAATCTTCGCAGGGGCACTACCTATGTGCCCGAGCCCAGGCCTAACCAAACGGAGGAGGGAGAGCTGCACTGCAGATCCGACCTCGGCCCAGATGAAAAAAATAACTCCAGGTGAGCCCAAACGAGCTCCGTGCACCTCTCCTGCTTCCTATCCTGATGGGACAGGAAAAACACTGGTGATGTGAGGAGGGGGTGGGGGTTTTAACCTCTCTGTGTTTTTCCTGTCCAATCAGAAGGAAGTCAATCTCAGGACTTGGTGTCATGGAGACGACTGGGGAAAAGGCAGGTCCCGATGCCTGCTGCCTTCTCACCCATCGGGTCCCCTTCACCGCAGCATGGGGACCCGATGGAGATCATCACCCACGGCATAGAAAGGGTTAATCCACAGGCATCAGCTTTTACAGAGATGCAGTTGGGTACAGCAGGGGTGTCTTTAACATGGGGCAAAAGGGGCAGCTGCTCCGGGCCCAGTTGCTCCTGGGGGGCCCAAAGCAGCTGCCTCTTGAGCCCTCTGGCCACTGGTGACGTGGGGGGCGGCGGCAGGGCACAGGGAGATGAGCGCTTCCATTGTGGAAGCGCTCATCTCCATAGTCATCTGTATCGCCGTCCTCAGAACAGCAATACAGATGGAAGTGCTGCGGAGGGGCAGGGGAGGGAGAGGCGTCTCCCTTCCCCGTTCCTCTGATATAGGCTGCAGGCCTAGTGAATTATTCCTATTGGTGGGACTTGTGGGAACACTATTACTGTGGGGGGCACCCTGGCACAGTATCAGCTTACCACAATTATTTTTGGGGGACGTTAGGTTTACACTACTAGTGTCAGGGGCACTATTTGCTGGGTGCAGTTATTTTAGGGCACTGTGTGCCAATAATTATTTATTGAAGGGCACTATCTGCATGGTACTACTATTATCAGGAGGTTTATCTGTTTCTGCAGTTTAGTATTGGGGATCACAGCGGCACAGTATTGGGGGTGGTAGGATGATGGAAAAGTAGTAAACTAAGATTTTATTTGTCAAACTGGAGACGAGAAATGGCTGCAAAATTGTGGTCTGGTCTGAAAGGAGAAGATGAGGAAAGAACATCTACATCAAAGAGACGTCACTGGATATAAGAGGTATGTGGCGCTGTATTACCCTGTATGTAGGGGTGGGTGGAGGGGTTGGTAGTACAGTACTATCTGCTAACTGTAAAAAAAAAAAAAAGTAATCTGCAAAATACTATATTTGTGTCAAAAGTTGTGCTTCTTTTTCTTTTTTTTTTTAGAATAATGATACAGCCGTTTTATTTGATACTTTTGTGCTGATTCTTTTTCCCCCTCTATATTAAAAGGGACACTATAGTCACCAGAACCACAACAGCTAAACGTAGTAGTTCTGGTGTCTATATCATGTCTCTGCAAGCTTTTTAATGTAAACACTGCCTTTTCAGAAAAAAAGGCAGTATTTACATTACTGCCAAGGAACATCTCTAGTGGGCACTCATCATTATTAAAGTTTACTACTCTATGAGGTGTGTGGATTTTTTTGTGTGCTGTGTGTGTTGTGGTGGAGGGCGTGATTGCATGCTAGGGTGTGGGAAGGCGGGATCCAGGGGGCCCAAGTAAATTCTTGCCCAGGGTCCAATCAATATTAAAGACGGCACTGGATACAGCTGATAAGATCTTCAGCTGAACCACTGTAGGAATGGAGTTCATGAGGAGACAGCTGAAGTAAAGAGAGGACGGACTCATCAGCCACTGACATCTGAGTCAATGACATCTGAATAAGCCCTGACAAAAAGAATTGTTCAAAATCAAAAGGTTATCTGACCACAAGCCTATAGGACTGCACAGAGCTGCAACAATTGCTGGGTGGCGGTGGCAGTCACATGTTAATCATACTTAATGAAATCAATGGTGAATGCTTCGGGCATTTTTACAGAAATAACCTTGTAGGTTGGGCCTTATAGCTGCATGCTGATGATTCATTATGACCTTTCCTTTTGGTTTAATTGCATCACTAAGGATGAAAAAATACTGTAGACCTTAGAAACCAGCCAGAATAATTTGTGAGCCAAAAATTTTCAAACACATGAAGAGAAAATAATCCAAGAGGTTTTTGTTTAGATGCATTGGTTGCTAGGATTGTCCAACCATGCACTAGAGCTTTAATTTTAGTGTAATGAAGGCACTATTTGACTATTGGTATAAAATTAGTCCAATATAATTTCCATTTTTACCACCGTACACCATGTGCGCAAAAGTACATATTACACAGACATAAGCTTTTACAAGATTTTGGCATTTGTCTGGGGGATTTCTGGCCATTCATCCAGAAAAACATTTGTGAGGCCAAACATTGATGCTGGATTAAAAGGGCCTGGTTCATAATCTCCATTCTAGTTCATCCCTATGGTGTTTTATGGGGTTGAAGTGAGTTCTTACAAAACTCAACCACACATGCCTTTATGGACCTTGCTTTGGGCACAGCCATGCTGGAACAAAAAAAACCTTTCCCGAATTGTTCCCACAAAGTTGGAAGCATATAGTTGCCAAAAGTACTTGTATACTGAAGCATTGAGACTTCGCTTCACTGGAACTAAGGGTACTAAGACCAAGCCTTGAAAAAACAACCCCATAGCGTTCCCCTCCTCCACCAAATTTTACAGTTGGTACAATAACATCAGGCAGGTAACATTCTCCTGGCATTCACCAAACCCAGACTCGCCAGAGAGAGGGGTGATTCATCACTCCACAGAACATGTTTCCAGTTCTCCAGAGTCCTGTAGCAGCATGATTTATGCCACATGATCGAACGCTTGGCATTGTGCTTCGTTAATAAGACTTGCAAGCAGCTTCTTGGCCATGAAAACCCATGCCATATGCCTATGGAGGACTATGACATAGTGGGAATAACTGAGACATGGCTGGATGATAGCTATGACTGGGCAGTTAACGTACAGGGTTACAGTCTGTTTAGAAAGGATCGCCAAAACCGGAGAGGGGTCTGCCTTTATGTAAAGTCCTGTCTAAAGCCCACAGTCCGAGAAGATATAAGTGAGGAACATGAACATGTGGAGTCACTGTGGGTAGAAATACATGGAGGCAAAAACAATAATAAATTACTAATAGGAGTTTATTATAAACCACCTAATATACCAGAGTCCACAGAAAATCTACAACTAGACGAGATAGACGAGGCAGCAGATCATAATGAGGTGGTTATTATGGGGAATTCAACTACCCAGATATAGACTGGGAAACTGAAACCTGTACATCTCAAAGAAAACAGGTTCTTGGCAATAACCAAAGACAAATACCTTATGGTAATAAAAGGTTAATGAATAAGAAAAAAACAAAATGTGGATAAATAGAACTGTAAAGAAAGCAATAAATGACCAAATAAAAAAAAGCATTTAACATCACTAAAATAGGAGGGTAGCGGGAAAGCGCTGAAAAAACTATAAAAGGAAAAAAATATAATATGTAAAAAACAAATGAAAGCAGCCAAACTAGAGACTTTACTCTGTACAGGGCCGACAGAGCGATGAGGAGAAAGCAAAGCTATTAAATATTTTTTTTCTCCACTATATTCACTGAGGATGAAATTCAGAATGTAAAAGTAAATTCCCCATTAAAAGTGCCCTGTCTGACCCAGGAAGAAGTACAGTGGTGTCTTAACCACCTCAGCCCCCAGTGCTTAAACACCCTGAAAGACCAGGCCACTTTTTACACTTCTGACCTACACTACTTTCACCGTTTATTGCTCGGTCATGCAACTTACCACCCAAATGAATTTTACCTCCTTTTCTTCTCACTAATAGAGCTTTCATTTGGTGGTATTTCATTGCTGCTGACATTTTTACTTTTTTTGTTATTAATCAAAATTTAACGATTTTTTTTGCAAAAAAATGACATTTTTCACTTTCAGTTGTAAAATTTAGCAAAAAAAACGAGATCCATATAGAAATTTTGCTCTAAATTTATAGTTCTACATGTCTTTGATAAAAAAAAAATGTTTGGGTAAAAAAAAAATGGTTTGGGTAAAAGTTATAGCGTTTACAAACTATGGTACAAAAATGTGAATTTCCGCTTTTTGAAGCAGCTCTGACTTTCTGAGCACCTGTCATGTTTCCTGAGGTTCTACAATGGCCAGACAGTACAAACACCCCACAAATGACCCCATTTCGGAAAGTACACACCCTAAGGTATTCGCTGATGGGCATAGTGAGTTCATAGAACTTTTTATTTTTTGTCACAAGTTAGCGGAAAATGATGATTTTTTATTTTTTTTTTTCTTACAAAGTCTCATATTCCACTAACTTGTGACAAAAAATAAAAACTTCTATGAACTCACTATGCCCATCACGAAATACCTTGGGGTCTCTTCTTTCCAAAATGGGGTCACTTGTGGGGTAGTTATACTGCCCTGGCATTTTAGGGGCCCAAATGTGTGGTAAGGAGTTTGAAATCAAATTGGGAAAAGATGTCTTTTGCCAAGATATTTCTCTCACCCAGCATGGGTATATGTAAAATGACACCCCAAAACACATTCCCCACCTTCTCCTGAGTACGGCAATACCAGATGTGTGACACTTTTTTGCAGCCTAGGTGGGCAAAGGGGCCCATATTCCAAAGAGCACCTTTCGGATTTCACAGGTCATTTTTTACAGAATTTGATTTCAAACTCCTTACCACACATTTGGGCCCCTAGAATGCCAGGGCAGTATAACTACCCCACAAGTGACCCCATTTTGGAAAGAAGAGACCCCAAGATATTCGCTGATGGGCATAGTGAGTTCATGGAAGTTTTTATTTTTTGTCACAAGTTAGTGGAAAATGTTTTTTTTTTTTTTTTTTTTTCATACAAACACATTTTCCACTAACTTGTGACAAAAAATAAAAAATTCTAGGAACTCGCCATGCCCCTCACGGAATACCTTGGGGTGTCTTCTTTCCAAAATGGGGTCACTTGTGGGGTAGTTATACTGCCCTGGCATTTTCCAGGGGCCCTAATGTGTGGTAAGTAGGTAAATGACCTGTGAAATCCTAAAGGTGCTCTTTGGAATATGGGCCCCTTTGCCCACCTAGGCTGCAAAAAAGTGTCACACATGTGGTATCGCCGTATTCAGGAGAAGTTGGGGAATGTGTTTTGGGGTGTCATTTTACATATACCCATGCTGGGTGAGAGAAATATCTTGGCAAAAGACAACTTTTCCCATTTTTTTATACAAAGTTGGCATTTGACCAAGATATTTCTCTCACCCAGCATGGGTATATGTAAAATGACACCCCAAAACACAGGAGGGCATTTTTAGACATTTGGATACCAGACTTCTTCTCACGCTTTGGGGCCCCTAGAATGCCAGGGCAGTATAAAAACCCCACATGTGACCCCATTTTGGAAAGAAGACACCCCAAGGTATTCAATGAGGGGCATGGCGAGTTCATAGAATTTTTTTTTTTTTGGCACAAGTTAGCGGAAATTGATATTTTTTATTTTTTTCTCACAAAGTCTCCCGTTCCGCTAACTTGGGACAAAAATTTCAATCTTTCATGGACTCAATATGCCCCTCACGGAATACCTGGGGGTGTCTTCTTTCCGAAATGGGGTCACATGTGGGGTATTTATACTGCCCTGGCATTCTAGGGGCCCTAAAGCGTGAGAAGAAGTCTGGAATATAAATGTCTAAAAAAATTTTACGCATTTGGTTTCCGTGAGGGGTATGGTGAGTTCATGTGAGATTTTATTTTTTGACACAAGTTAGTGGAATATGAGACTTTGTAAGAAAAAAAAATAAAAATTCCGCTAACTTGGGCCAAAAAAATGTCTGAATGGAGCCTTACAGAGGGGTGATCAATGACAGGGGGGTGATCAATGACAGGGGGGTGATCAATGACAGGGGGGTGATCAATGACAGGGGGGTGATCAATGACAGGGGGGTGATCAATGACAGGGGGGTGATCAGGGAGTCTATATGGGGTGATCACTACAGTCATTGATCACGCCCCTGTAAGGCTTCATTCAGACGTCCGGATGCGTTTTGCGGATCCGATCCATCTATCAGTGCATCCGTAAAAATCATGCGGACATCTGAATGGAGCTTTACAGGGGGGTAATCAATGACAGGGGGGTGATCACCACAGTCATTGATCATGCCCCTGTAAGGCTTTATTCAGACGTCCGGATGCGTTTTGCGGATCGGATCCATCGATCAGTGCATCCGTAAAAATCATGTGGACATCTGAATGGAGCTTTACAGGGGGGTGATCAGGGAGTCTATATGGGGTGATCACCACAGTCATTGATCACGCCCCTGTAAGGCTTCATTCAGACGTCCGGATGCGTTTTGCGGATCGGATCCATCTATCAGTGCATCCGTAAAAATCATGCGGACATCTGAATGGAGCTTTACAGGGGGGTGATCAATGACAGGGGGGTAATCAATGAAAGGGGGGTGATCAGGGAGTCTATATGGGGTGATCAGGGGCTAATAAGGGGTTAATAAGTGACCGGGGGGGGGGTGTAGTGTAGTGTAGTGTAGTGGTGCTTGGTGCTACTTTACTGAGCTACCTGTGTCCTCTGGTGGTCGATCCAAACAAAGGGGACCACCAGAGGACCAGGTAGCAGGTATATTAGACGCTGTTATCAAAACAGCGTCTAATATACCTGTTAGGGGTTAAAAAAAACACATCTCCAGCCTGCCAGCGAACGATCGCCGCTGGCAGGCTGGAGATCAACTCTCTTACCTTCCGTTCCTGTGAGCGCGCGCGCCTGTGTGCGCGCGTTCACAGGAAATCTCGGCCATCGCGAGATGACGCGTATATGCGTGACTGTGCGCAGCGCTGCCACCTCCGGAACGCGATCCTGCGTTAGGCGGTCCGGAGGTGGTTAAAGAGGACCTTTCATTACAATAAAAAAATCTAAACTAAGTATGCTGACATGGAGAGCGGCGCCCAGGTGCCCTATTATCCCTGGGCGCCGCTCCGTTCTTCGGATATAGGCTCCGGTATCTTCCGATTTTTGGCTCAACCGGGAGGAGCCTGCTCTTGTTCTCCTCAGGCTATGAGCTGAGCGCTGCGATTGGCCAGCGCTACAGCCTGGGAGAAGGAGACGCCCAGGAGAACAAGAGCAGGCTCCTCCCAGTTGAGCCAAAAATCTGAAGATACCGGAGCCTATACCGGGAGAGCGGAGCGGCGCCCAGGGATAATAGTAAGTGCAGGGAGTAATAAAAGGTCCTCTTTAAATAGACAAATTGCCAGGACCAGATGGCATACACCCCTGTATCCTAAGAGAATTAAATAATGTCATAGCCAAACCCTTATTTCTGATATTTAAGGACTCTATACTGACAGGGAGTGTTGCACAGGTTTGGCGCATAGCAAATGTGGTGCCAATATTTAAAAAGGGTCCAAAAACAGAGCACGGAAACTATAGGCCGGTAAGTTTAACATCTGTAGTCGGTAAACTGTTTGAAGGTTTTCTAAGAGATGCTATATTGGAGTACCTCAATGAAAATAAGCAAATAACACCATATCAGCATGACTTCATGAGGAATCGGTCATGTCAAACTAATTTAAATCAGTTTCTATGAGGAGGTAAGTTCTAGACTTGAAAGTAAAATGGAAGAGATCAGCACTCTACTTATAGAATCACTCTGAGAAACAGTTTATTCATAGGCTGAATACATAATACATAATTCATATAGGATATAAAATATGAAAAATAAATAAAATATTGAGCAAATCCACAATGACTAACAAAAAACATAATAAATAGGGGGCACAATTATGAATAAATAATCAATGAATTAGGATAGATATCTGAAAGTCTATCCAATTCACTCTATATTCAAGGTGTATTTTACACACAATAGCAATTCATATCTCAGATATCTCCCTATTTATATAGCTGTAAGCGGCATCTCTCACATCAAGTTGTTGCCACGATTTTATATTGATTAATTCCACCTGTTGTATTTTATTTGTATTGTTTGATGTCCAATAATTCTGCTGTAGCTGTACACATGGGTTTTGTCCCTTTAAAGAGGACCTTTCACTTGTAAAAACTTTGTGAACTAAGTATGCTGCCATGTAGCGCTGCGCCCTGGGATCTCACTGCACTTACTATTATCCCCGGGCGCCGCTCCGTTCTCCCGTTATGCCCTCCGGTACCTTTGCTCCTTAAGTTATAGTAGGCGGGTCTTCCCTTGTCCTGTGGGCGTCTCCTTCTCCTAGGCTGTAGCGCTGGCCAATCGCAGCGCACAGCTCACAGCCTGGGAGAAAAAAACCTCCCAGGCTGTGAGCTGCGATTGGCCAGCGCTACAGCCTAGGAGAAGGAGACGCCCACAGGACAAGGGCAGACCCGCCTAGTATAACTTAAGGAGCAAAGGTACCGGAGGGCATAACGGGAGAACGGAGCGGCGCCTGGGGATAATAGTAAGTGCAGTGAGATCCCCGGGCACCGCTCTATATGGCAGCATACTTAGTTCACATAGTTTTTAGAAGTGAAAGGTCCTCTTTAAGTCAACACCGAGTGGACTGTAATGTGTCCTTCTACTGAACAAGTATTGGTTACATGTTGATTATATCCACTGAAGGCATAAAAGTCACTTGTTACATATTGTGGGACATTCCCATATATTCTCACGTGTGGGGTTTCATATAGGTGTCCATTCAAGGGTTAATGACCAATGTTTCAACTGAACACACTGCGCAAAAGACTGCGGTAGCTGTGTTGATTATTTCCCCGTAATACGTACACGAGTCAAATGGATATCCTTTTTATTGTTTATTTACGGTTTTATTGTTTAAGGGGCCTTTAACACGTCCACAAAATGGGTCCGCATCCGTTCCGCAATTTTGTGGAACAGGTGCAGATCCATTCATTTTCAATAGGGCCGGAATGTGCTGTCCGCATCCGCATTTGCGGATCCGCACTAAAATAGAACATGTCTAATTCTTGCCTGCAATTGTGGACAAGAAAAGGCATTTTCTAGGAGAGCGTCGGTGATGTGCGGTCCGCAAAATGCAGAACGCACATTGCCAGTGTTTTGCGGATCCGCAAAACACATACGGACGTGTGAATGGACCCTAAGGGATAGAGGTCTAGTGCCTGCCGTGGCGTCCCACGTGGTCTTGGGCACTGCAATCTTACCTTCCAGTCTTCCCTCCTGCCTGTAAGTAATAGACTCCACTTGTGCGTTTGTAGGAGGCACAATTAGCGTTCCACGTGGTGTGTAGAAGCCAGCAGTCCGTCTTTCAGCTTCAGATGAGAACACTCCTGGAGTGCTCCATATGTTATTTAAGCTTGATTATAGATAACAGTCCATCTTACAGTGTCCATACATAGGGGGAAAATAAATACCAAACGCGTTTCGGAACATTCACTGTTCCTTTCTCAGTGGTCAAGCCCCCATGTCATCTGTAGCGGCTTTAAATACCCTGTGGGTTCATAGGATATTAGGGTCATAATAAAACTTGGGATGGATTCATTCTGATTTTTGCTCTAAACGGTTTTTACACTGCCATAGAAGGTGTATAGGGATCATTTGCCTGAAAATAGTAGAATGATGCACATATGTTTCCGATAAACAACACATAAAAATGACAAAGTGAATGTGCTCCAAGGTCTTAATGTTTTTTTTCATCTACATATATATATATATAACCAACCATAGAAATTCATAAAACATACAGTATATAAAAAAATAAAATGTTGCGGTTTTTATGAGGTTCTCATGCGTTTTTTTTGTTAAAAAGGTTCCAAAATGGATATAGATGATCATATTAATGTTTTTTTATTTATTTTTTTATGTCTGAATATACATAGTAAACCATATAACATCATCCTAAAGAAATATATACGGTTTTAATGCAAATTCATGCAATTTTTTTTTAGGGAAAGGGGCATGGGAATGTACATTTCACTTAAAGGATATTAGGTTCCATATTTATGGTTTTTATGATTTTCATTTTTATATTGTAAATTTTCTCTTCTCATCTAGATGGAATTCAGTTTCAAGATGAAGTTCAGCTGATATTCAGCTGCAAAAATGAAGATCTGGGTGGGGGCCTAGACTTGACAGCGGCGAATCAATGGATGTCGTATATCTGGACTTCTCCAAAGCATTTGACACTGTACCTCATAAAAGGTTAGTATATAAAATGAGAATGCTTGGACTGGGAGAAAACATCTGTAAGTGGGTAAGTAACTGGCTCAGTGATAGAAAACAGAGGGTGGTTATTAACGGTACACACTCAGATTGGGTCACTGTCACTAGTGGAGTACCTCAGGGGTCAGTATTAGGCCCTATTCTCTTCAATATATTTATTAATGATCTTGTAGAAGGCTTGCATAGTAAAATATCAATTTTTGCAGATGACCCTAAACTGTGTAAAGTAACATGGAAAAGGACAGTATACTGTATATATACTACTGAGTGTAGTATATATATATATATATATATATATATATATATATATTTTATATTATATTATATACACACACTACAGAGGGATCTGGATAGATTGGAGGCAGATGAGGTTTAACACTGACAAATGTAAGGTTATGCACATGGGAAGGAATAACGCAAGTCACCCGTACATACTAAATGGTAAAACACTGGGTAACACCGACATGGAAAAGGACCTACAAATTTTGTGAACAGCAAACTAAGCTGTAGAAACCAGTGTCAGGCAGCTGCTGCCAAGGCCAATAAGATAATGGGTTGCATCAAAAGGGGCATAGATGCCCGTGATGAGAACATAGTCCTACCACTTTACAAATCACTAGTCAGACCACACATGGAGTACTGTGTACAGTTCTGGGCTCCTGTGAACAAGGCAGACATAGAGCTGGAGAGGGTTCAGAGGAGGGCAACTAAAGTAATAACTGGAATGGGGGGGGGGGGTGACTACAGTACCCTGAAAGATTATCAAAATTAGGGTTATTCACTTTAGAAAAAAGACTACTGAGGGGAGATCTAATTACTATGTATAAATATATCAGGGGTCAGTACAGCGATCTATCCCATCATCTATTTATCCCCAGGACTGACTGTGACGAGGGGACATCCTCTGCGTCTGGAGGAAAGAAGGTTTGTACAGATAGAAGCGGATTCTTTACGGTAAGAGCAGTGAGACTATGGAACTCTCTGCCTGAGGAGGTGGTGATGGTGAGTACAATAAAAGAGTTCAAGAGGGGCCTGGATGTATTTCTGGAGCGTAATAATATTACAGGCTATAGCTACTAGAGATGGGCTGTTGATCCAGGGAGTTATTCTGATTGCCTTATTGGAGTTGGGAAGGAATTTTTTTTCCTCTTAAGTGGGGAAAATTGGCTTCTACCTCACAGGGTGTTTTTTTTTGCCTTCCTCTGGATCAACTTGCAGGATAACAGGCCGAACTGGATGGACAAATGTCTTTTTTCTGCCTTATATACACTGCTCAAAAAAAATAAAGGGAACACTTAAACAACACAATGTAACTCCAAGTCAATCACACTTCTGTGAAATCAAACTGTCCACTTAGGAAGCAACACTGAGTGACAATCAATTTCACATGCTGTTGTGAAAATGGGATAGACAACAGGTGGAAATTATAGGCAATTAGCAAGACACCCCCAATAAAGAAGTGGTTCTGCAGGTGGTGATCACAGACCACTTCTCAGTTCCTATGCTTCCTGGCTGATGTTTTGGTCACTTGAATGCTGGTGGTGCTTTCACTCTAGTGGTAGCATGAGACGGAGTCTACAACCCACACAAGTGGCTCAGGTAGTGCAGCTTATCCAGGATGGCACATCAATGCGAGCTGTGGCAAGAAGGTTTGCTGTGTCTGTCAGCGTAGTGTCCAGAGCATGGAGGCGCTACCAGGAGACAGGCCAGTACATCAGGAGACGTGGAGGAGGCCGTAGGAGGGCAACAACCCAGCAGCAGGACCGCTACCTCCGCCGCCTTTATGCAAGGAGGAACAGGAGGAGCACTGCCAGAGCCCTGCAAAATGACCTCCAGCAGGCCACAAATGTGCATGTGTCTGCTCAAACGGTCAGAAACAGACTCCATGAGGGTGATATGAGGGCCCGACGTCCACAGGTGGGGGTTGTGCTTACAGCCCAACACCGTGCAGGACGTTTGGCATTTGCCAGAGAACACCAAGATTGGCAAATTCGCCACTGGCGCCCTGTGCTCTTCACAGATGAAAGCAGGTTCACACTGAGCACATGTGACAGAGTCTGGAGACGCCGTGGAGAACGTTCTGCTGCCTGCAACATCCTCCAGCATGACCGGTTTGGCATTGGGTCAGTAATGGTGTGGGGTGGCATTTCTTTGGAGGGCCGCACAGCTCTCCATGTGCTCGCCAGAGGTAGCCTGACTGCCATTAGGTACCGAGATGAGATCCTCAGACCCCTTGTGAGACCATATGCTGGTGCGGTTGGCCCTGGGTTCCTCCTAATGCAAGACAATGTTAGACCTCATGTGGCAGACTGTCCAGGAGTTGGCAGATGCTTTAGTCCAGGTCTGGGAGGAGATCCCTCAGGAGACCGTCCGCCACCTCATCAGGAGCATGCACAGGCGTTGTAGGGAGGTCATACAGGCACGTGGAGGCCACACACACTACTGAGCCTCATTTTGACTTGTTTTAAAGGACATTACATCAAAGTTGGATCAGCCTGTAGTGTTTTTTTCCACTTTAATTTTGAGTGTGACTCCAAATCCAGACCTCCATGGGTTGAAAAATTTGATTTCCATTTTTAATTTGTGTGTGATTTTGTTGTCAGCACATTCAACTATGTAAAGAACAAAGTATTTCAGAAGAATATTAAATTAATTCAGATCTAGGATGTGTTATTTTTTTGTTCCCTTTATTTTTTTGAGCAGTGTATATCTCCATAACAATTTGCAGTCTCCTACATCCCTCCAGTAACAGAAGCCACAGTCTGTTTAGTGTATCACAAATGTCACAAGCTCTTCCTTCAACACTTCAACTTATTCTCAGTTACTTCCTCTTAAATTTTCTGCAGGTTCTTTTTTTTCTCCCAGTCTTAAAACCACCATAAGAGCATGTCTAGTGCAGTCTCAAGTCAAATAAAACCTCAAAAGGCAACTTAAAAGGGTCATCCCAGAAAAATTGACAGTATGGTTGATAAATAAAGAATTCCAGTAGTGGGCCCGCGTTATCCGAGAACAAAGGGTAGCCTCTCTGAATGGAGTGGTAGTACACATGTTCTCCACCACTCCATTGCATCAGCCCTACAGAAGGGAACCGAGTGGTGGACCTACATGTACACTACAGAGAGGAGACTTGGTAACCCCTCATTCCCTTTAATGTAGTCCACGATTAGAAAAACACACAGTTTTTTGGCAGCAACTAGTCATGTCTTTCTAATACTGTACAACCCCTTTAGTAGGATTGTCCCATGAAGACAGTTTATCCTTAGAGGATTGCAGGTAAGCGTCCAATTAGTGGGATCCATACACTGGAGCCCCTGTTGATCATGAGGGTCCATGCTCCCCGGCAGACATAAATATGTGTCTGACACCCCGCTGATTTCTACAGGAATGCCGGAGATAGCGCACTAGTATGACTGCCTCTCCACTCAAATAAGAGAAGAGGTCCTTGTACTCGTGGTCGCACAGGCCAGAGCAGTCAGACCCCTGCCAATCAGATGCTTATCCCCTATCCTGTGGGTAAGGGATAAGTTGTCCTCACGGCACAACCCTTTAAGGCAAGACCCTTAGGCTGCATTTATAAAACTATTGTTTAGACAAAATAATTTTTTTAAAAAAAGGAAAACATTGCCCATGGCAACCCGATTTGTCCTCATTACCTAAGCTGTATGGGAAAGATAAAGCTAATTAGTTGCTATGGAATCTGCTCTATTATCTACACTAGAATATACACATAAGGCCTCCTGCACACGACCGTTGTGTGCACCCGTGGCCGTTGTGCCGTTTTCCGTTTTTTTTCGCGGACCCATTGACTTTCAATGGGTCCGTGGAAAAAACGGAAAATGCACCGTTTTGCAGCCGCATCCGTGATCCGTGTTTCATGGCCGTGAAAAAAATATGACCTGTCCTATTTTTTTCACGGCCAACGGTTCACGGACCCATTCAAGTCAATGGGTCCGTGAAAGAACACGGATGCACACAAGATTGGCATCCGTGTCCGTGATCCGTGGCCGTAGGTTACTTTTTATACAGACGGATCCGAAGATCCGTCTGCATAAAGCTTTTTCAAAGCTGAGTTTTCACTTCGTGAAAACTCAGAACCGACAGTATATTCTAACACAGAAGCGTTCCCATGGTGATGGGGACGCTTCTAGTTAGAATACACTACAAACTGTGTACAAGACTGCCCCCTGCTGCCTGGCAGCACCCGATCTCTTACAGGGGGCCGTGATCAGCACAATTAACCCCTTCAGGTGCGGCACCTGAAAGGGTTAATTGTACTATCATATCCCCCTGTAAGAGATCAGGGCTGCCAGGCAGCAGGGGGCAGACCCCCCCCCCTCCCCAGTTTGAATATCATTGATGGCCAGTGCGGCCCCCCCCCCCCCCCCTCTATTGTAATTATTCGTTGGTGGCACAGTGTGCGCCCCCCCCTCCCTCCCTCTATTGTAATAATTCGTTGGTGGCACAGTGTGCGCCCCCCATCGGCCCCCCTCCCTCTATAGCATTAACAACATTGGTGGCCAGTGAGCGGCCTCCCATCTCCCCCCCCCCCCCCATCTCCCCCCCCCATCATCATTGGTGGCAGCGGAGTTCCGATCGGAGTCCCAGTTTAATCGCTGGGGCTCCGATCGGTAACCATGGCAACCAGGACGCTACTACAGTCCTGGTTGCCATGGTTACATAGCAATAGTACAGTAGTAGAAGATTCATACTTACCGGCTGCTGCGATGTTCGTGTCCGGCCGGGAACTCCACCTACTGGTAAGTGACAGCCTCAGGTCTGTGCGGCGCATTGCTAAATGAACTGTCACTTACCAGTAGGAGGAGCTCCCGGCCGGACACGAACATCGCCTCTCCCAGGTAAGTATGAATCTTTGCTAGTGACCCGCTGCCACCAATGATGGGGGGGGCGGGGGGGCGCACACTGTGCCACCAACGATTTATTACAATAGAGGGAGGAAGGGGGGGCGGGGGGGCGCACACTGTGCCACCAACGATTTATTACAATAGAGGGAGGAAGGGGGGGCGGGGGTGCGCACACTGTGCCACCAACGATTTATTACAATAGAGGGAGGAAGGGGGGGCGGGGGTGCGCACACTGTGCCACCAACGATTTATTACAATAGAGGGAGGAAGGGGGGGGGGGGGCCGCACACTGTGCCACCAACGATTTATTACAATAGATATTCAAACTGGGGAGGGGGGGGGGGGTCTGCCCCCTGCTGCCTGGCAGCCCTGATCTCTTACAGGGGGATATGATAGTACAATTAACCCCTTCAGGTGCGGCACTTGAGGGGTTAATTGTGCTGATCACGGCCCCCTGTAAGAGATCGGATGCTGCTAGGCAGCAGGGGGCAGTCATGTACACAGTTTGTAGTATATTCTAACTAGAAGCGTCCCCATCACCATGGGAACGCCTCTGTGTTAGAATATACTGTCGGAAATGAGGTTTCACGATCTAACTCATATCCGACAGTATATTCTAACATAGGGGCGTTCCCATGGTGATGGGGACGCTTCAAGTTAAAATATACCATCGGATTGGAGAAAACTCCGATCCGATGGTATAAAAGGGACTCCAGACTTTACATTGAAAGTCAATAGGGACGGATCCGTTTGAAATGGCACCATATTGTGTCAACGTCAAACGGATCCGTCACCATTGACTTGCATTGTAATTCAGGACGGATCCGTTTGGCTCCGCACGGCCAGGCGGACACCAAAACGACTTTTTTTTCATGTCCGTGGATCCTCCAAAAATCAAGGAAGACCCACGGACGAAAAAACGGTCACGGATCACGGAAAAACGGGACCCGTTTTTGCGGACCGCAAAAAAATACGTTCGTGTGCAGGAGGCCTAATTATCTGGAGATGGTAGAAAAAAACCTCAATTTCCAACTACCCTCGAATAAGTAAATTTTATATAGGATAATTCTGCATAAATGTAATCACAGAGTTTACTTAACCCCTTCCTGCTTAACGCTTAGTTCTATAATAGTACATTACAGACTTAAGAGCTGGGCCCATGCCATCACTTGATACAGCTGGCACCATGCTCTCATTGCCAGGATCGAAAGTAACGGTCCTGGCAGCTTAACCCCTCATTAACCATGGTCAATAGCTGAGCTGTTATACAGTGGGAGCTTGTTCTGTCCTCCGATCGGCACTCCACAAATGCAATTGAAGGGCACCGAGTAGTTGCCGTAATACAGTGTATAACGAACTATAAGACAGGTCACCGTGCGGGCCGGGAGAAGACCAGGGAGCAGCAAGTGGCACACCGTCCGGAGCAAGCAAGGCAAGTTTATTGGGGTCCAATCTGAGGCTGATCAAGCTTGGGGGGTCTGCTGAAGGTCTGATCTGTGGTCCAAAGGAATATGGTGTGTATGTCCATACATATTACTTACGCACACATCATTGCATTGTTTTTTTTTTCACACAGTGGAAGTCGATGGGTTGTACATTTGGCAAATGTTGTGTGAACAGGGCCTAAGATCCACTTCACCAAGCTGTTCCAGACAATTTACTGTAGTTGCTTGTGTGTTATAAATGACCCCATGTAGAGGATGAAACAAACCCCACACATACCCCCCAAAGCAAGACCAGCCATCACTATGGCACATACATTGGTACAGTATTTAGTAACAGATGTCTCTCTGTTTAATCACAAATAAGGCAATATTGTTAACGCCGAGTGGAAACTTTCGGAGGCCTCATCTGCACTTATTTGTCTAGATTGCTGAAGCAGAATGAATGGACGGGCTCTTTGTATTGTGTGCTCCCAGTAACTGAATAGCTGACATAGTTAATTGTGAAATCCATCTGTGTGAACTGGACTCTGTGCAAGTTTAATGCTCTTTACCCGGTCGGTACAAAATATGAACGCCAGATGTCAAGTTGGGGAGGGCTAGAAGCTCTGTAAAGTGGAACTCCAACGTAATGGCATTGAAGTTCACATTTAGAGCACAGACTGTAGCTTTTGCATTTCAACGGGCAAAATGTGCAGCCAGGTTAGTAAGGGTACGTAGGTGTATATTTAATTTATGCCCTTATATAGTGTTCTATTCCGCGGCACTTTACAGACATTAGCATCACACTGTCCGCAGTGGGGCTCATAATCTAGGTTCCCTATCAGTATGTCTTTGGAGCGTGGGAGTACCCTGAGGAAACCCACACAAACATGGGGAGAACATACAAACTCCATGCAGATGTTTTACTTGGTCAGATTCAAACCCAGGACCTCAGCGCTAACCACCGAGCCCCCGTGATGCCCATATGCTATGGATTTACAGCTGTGGATCTGTGTGATGCAAATCTGCAGCATTTTACAGAAGCAGTAAGGTGAACTTTGGTGTGCCAACAGGTCCCACAAACCCACCGTAATTACATATAACTATCCCTTGGAAGAAAGTTCAGAATATACTTCCCATCTCAAACGTGTATGGATCGGCCATCCAGGAACCCAGTCACGTGACAGTCCTCTTCTGAAAATCCTGCTTCCACTAGGCACTGATGCCTTCCAAACAGCTGATCAGCTGAGGGGTTCGGGTGTTGGACCTCCATCGATTAGATACTCATGACCATCCTGTCATCAGCATTAAACTCTTGGAAAACCCTAACCCTTAAAAATACAGGATATGTTTTTTTCTTTATTTTTCTGTTCTTCTGATGGATCAGATGGACTGTAGACCAGTGTTGAACCTGCATGCTTTGGGCCCACCAGAGGAACAAGTTTTTAGGTACAGGTAGATAAGGCTGACCAAGACTTTACTGCAGTGAGAGGGACACTGCCAATACACCCGTCCACACTATCCCTTTGGTCCTGGCCCACTCCATCTTAAACCTGTACCCCCTCATCTGGGAATTACAGACAAGTTCCACAAGAACCTTATATTCTGCATGGATAGACTTTGGAAAAATAGAGGAGTACTATACCCCCCATCATTGCTCATATACATACATTGCTATGGGAGATTTGCACTACAACTTCCATTCTGCACTTTAGTAAAGAGAGACTTTTCTATATCTGGTCCGGTCACCGACTCCAGCATTCGCTGGCCACATCACCTACATCTCCCGCCTTGCACCCGTACCAAATTTATAACACCAAGGGCACCCCAACTACCATCAGGTAGAAGCCCCAACATCAGGTCGTGCCCCAAGGGAAGAAAGTGTGCCACCCTTGCCTTTGCCCTGGCCCTAGGGAGCATCAGTGAGGATTGCCACTGTGATTCATGTGAATTGCTATTGCAGCCAGAGCCACTACCACTCCCATCATTATGATGCTGTGAAACACTTGTTTATGCAGACACCTAAATGATCATTTGTGGGCAGCAGATTGTGCTGTCTAAGCAGCACCCTGCTGCCCAGAAACTATCACTCTGTATGAGGATGAACGATGGCAGTAGCGATCGCTCATCCAAATACAGTGGAGGAGATCACTGCATATTTAAATGCAGTGGTCTCCTCCACTGACAAGCAGGCAGTTGTCGGGTAGGAACTCTTCCATCCCGACAATCACCTGCTCCATCGCCTTTAGGCCTCATGCACACGACCGTTGTTTTATTCCGTGTCCGTTGTTCCGTTTTTCGTGATTGGGTCCGTTGAAAACTCGGCTAATGCACCGTTTGTCATCCGCGTCCGTGATTCCAGTCAGTCAAAAAAATATAACCTGTCCTATTTTTTTCACAGAAAACGGTTTGCGCACCCATTCAAGTAAATGGGAACGTGAAAAAACGCGGAGGCACACAAGATTGTCATCCGCGTCCGTTTTTTTCCTATCATTTGCATGGCAAACTTGACTTAGACTTTTTTTTACTTTCCTTCATGTCTGGTGATCCTCCAAAAATAAAGGAAGACACACGACAAACAAAAACGGAAACGGATCACGAAACAACGGAAACCCATTTTGCGGAACGGAACACAACAACGGTCGTGTGCATGATGCTTAACACTGATAATTAGACCTGTCCATAATATAGACTTATGATACATCCAGGACATCGAAGGGTCACACCGGCCTAACTGTTGTGGCAGGATCCACTGCCTCTGCGCCAGTTATTTGCAACCCAATGCTTCGCTGCATGGCATAACACCCCAGAGGTGCATTACCACTTCTGCATCTCTCTACTATCTCATATGGTTAACCAAATGTCACCTATGTATTAATTTACAGGTCTTGCAAAATGTGTATTCCTATTTTCTATTTTGTAACTGTTCAAGTGTAATGTGCCTGGTTCACCAGCAGGTGGCAGCATAAATGGCAGAGCTATAGGTACCTATAGGGGAACCTTCATTCCATTCTAGCCCCACTCTGTGGTGTAGTGGGCGTGTGCCACTTGCTGCAGGAATGGTGGGGACCAGTTCTAGTTAGAAGTGAGTTGAGCTTACGCCCTGCTAGGGGAGGAAGCAGGAGCCTGTCCCTGCTGGACTAGCCCTGTCTGGACCAGCTGGATCTGGAGGCCACAGCAAAGAGCCTCTGAAGCCAGGAGTAAAGTGTTGCCTGGAAAAAGCTGGAGACAGACCAGATTACAGAGCAAAGTACAGCCTATAGCTAAAGCTAAATTCTACAATTACCCTGTCAGCACAGCAGATTCAGAGAGCGACTGATGTAGCATGGAGGAGTTTGCCTGACAAAGTTTATGCCAACGCATGCTGGAACCAAGACAAAGCCTGTAAATCGTTTTGGAGAAAAGTTTATGCAAAGTAAAGCTGCTGTTCAACTATATACAAGGTCTGGACTCAATTTATTTCTCATCCCCTTTATCAACTACCCCCTTTGCTCTGCTTTGGATTACAACGCCTGGGGTTCCAGTGTATCTAGGTAGGAGCACCGTGACATGTGCACCAACATTAAGGGACATTTAGGCCACCCTACACCACTCTGGTATTCCTACACCTGGGTACCATCTACTAAATCACTAAAAGGGCCTTGTGCCCTTGTTGCTTTATTGCAACTGGCGTCACGACAAACACACCATCTTAAAAGGGACTGCTGCCCGTCCGTCGCACATGCTGCTATGTTGGAGGATGCTTCTATGGGACAATACATGACCTCACAAAGTGCCTACTGGTCTTTAAAGCTGTTGTGTGAAATAATTTAAAATCTTAGACAAGCCCTACAATTACTTAAAATAAAATAAGAAGAAATATGTACTCCTCACTTCCTCCATTGCCCTGGTCAGGTTCTACTGCGACTGATTGTTTAAACAGTCAGAGCGACTTCCTGGATATGGTAAGTGACCACTACAGCCAATCACTGTCCTCAGCCATTGTAGGGCTTGTCCGTGAGTATTAATTATCTCGAACACCCCCATTTCTACAGGAGTTCCAAAGGAACCCAAATAGAGCGCTCAGCTATTTCTGGAACTCCCATAGAGATTAATGGAGAATTAGTGTGCATGCCCGACCTGTGGATCGGTGATAACTTCTCACAATCAGAACAGGAAATTTGTCAACCTGATTTTGGACTATTATCTATCACTGGCAAACCGGTGGCACTCAAAGCCCTCTCTGTGGGCACCCGCGAAAAAGTCTATGGTGTACCAATATGCATTAGACTTTTCCTGCCATTCATCAGCGCGGGGCGCACTATGAACAGCACAGGCAGCGCACTGAATGTAGGCAGGCTATTATAGGTAAAGTACATGGAAGATATACTATATTGCAATGTTGTGCTCAGGTTAAATTGCTGTGTTGGCACTTTGCGATAAATAAGTGGGTTTTGGGTTACAGTTTGGGCACTCTGTCTGTAAAAGGTTCGCCATCACTGATCTAGAGTGATACATGTGTAGTACTGCAGATGAGGAGATGACAAATCTAGCAGAGCAAAGAATGGGGAGATCTCTGGATCCATGTGAGGTACAGGGCTGGTTCTAGCTTTATTATAAACAGCTCGTCATGTACTGTATGATGTCATCTTCATTTTTTACATTAGTCATGGGATAACCCCTTTAATAAGTCCTGACTGTTCCTTGCTTCATCACTATGTGAAATGGGGAAACAGCTCTCATTGAACATTGTGTTTGCTTAAAGGGTTTCTGTCATGAGAAATAACGTTCTGTAGCTGACTGACGTGAGCGATGTGCTGATGTCAGCAGTACATAACAGTATGCTTTATAACTCCCTGCCTGCCGCCGGTCTCTTAAAATAAAGACTTTTAAAATATGCTAATGAGCCTCTAGGTGCTATTAGGGCGTTGCTTCAGCACCTAGAGGCTCGGTCTACGCACCCTTTGGCACGCCCAGGTCCAGTTGATTGACTTTAGAGTTCTCCTCAGTGTCCCGTAAATCCTGCGCCTGCGCAGTCCCGTTTAGTATTCGGCGCAGTGAGTGAAGGATGCGCTCCTGCTGCCGGCTTCCTTCGGCACAGGAGCGGTAAGGAAGCCGGCAGCAGGAGCGCATCCTTCACTCACTGCGCCGAATACTAATCCGACGGCATCCAGGTGTGAGAGTGACCAGAGCTGCAGCTAAGTGAAGCTGATCGTGTTCAAGACCCAGATCCTGTCCAGAGGAAGGAAGATTGCTGCCAGGAACGCTGATGAGAGCACAGGAACAAAGCAACATACACTGCGGTACCGCATGCTTGTTGGAGAGACGTTTGTTCTGTTCAGAGTCACCAGCGGATGCAAAACAGACCCGGGTCGGTAAGATCGTGCATGCACCTCATCACAGTGTTGGCGCCTAGAGACTGAGACCAGGCCTGTAGTTAGGGTTTCTGTTTGTGTCAGGCCACAAGTGTTACTACTGTTCATTCCAAGGATTCCATAACTTAGAGACATTTCACACTAGAGAGCTGATCAAATTCCCGCAAACTCATGCCAGGCTGGTGTTTTGTTCAGAAGGAATACTCAGGCAAGTGCTACAGGACCAGTTATGGGAGGGGGAATACTGTAGATCTGTGTAAGATTGTAAGCTGTTGTGCTGCACCGCAGGCTAGTCCGTACCACACACCCATACAGTGATTCTTGTTCTTTTAGGCCCCTTGCAGACGAGCGTGTCCGGATTAGGTCAGGATGCGTCCCAATGCATTGCAGCAAACCCGCGCGAGTAGGTACACAATTGCAGTCAGTTTTGACTGCGATTGCGTTCCGATGTTCAGTTTTTATCGCGCGGGTGCAATGCGTTTTGCACGCGCGTGATAAAAAAAACTGACTGTGGTACCCAGACCCGAACTTCTTCACAGAAGTTCAGGTTTGGGTTAGTTGTAGTGTAGATTGTATTATTTCCCCTTATAACATGGTTATAAGGGAAAATAATAGCGTTCTTAATCCAAAAATGCATAGTACAATAGGGCTGGAGGGGTTAAAAAAATAATAAAAAATAATTTAACTCACCTTAATCCACTTGTTCGCGCAGCCGGCATCTCTTCTGTCTTCATCTGTGAGCAATAGGACCTTTGATGAAGTCACTGCGTTCATCACATGGTCCATCACATGGTGATGGACCATGTGATGAGCGTAGTGACGTTATCAAAGGTCCTATTGCTCACAGATGAAGACAGAAGAGATGCCTGCTGCGCGAACAAGTGGATTAAGGTGAGTTAAATTATTTTATTTATTTTTTTAACCCCTCCAGCCCTATTTTACTATGCATTCTGAATTCAGAATGCTATTATTTTCCCTTATAACCATGTTATAAGGGGAAATAATAATGATCGGGTCCCCATCCCGATCGTCACCTAGCAACCGTGCGTGAAAAAAAAAAAAAAAAAAAAAAAAAAAAAAAAAAAATCGCACTGCATCCGCACTTGCTTGCGATTTTCACGCATTCATTTATATGGGTCCTGCGTTACGTGAAAAACGCACAAAGAGGAGCATGCTGAGATATTCACGCAACGCACAAGTGATGTGTGAAAATCACCGCTCATGTGCACAGCCCCATAGAAATGAATGGGTCCGGATTCAGTGCGGGTGCAATGCGTTCACCTCACGCATTGCACCCACGCGGAATACTCGCCTGTGTGAAAGGGGGCTTAGGGTGATAACAGGTAAGGTGTGGCAGTTTAGTTGTGACCACCAGTAGGTCAATTACTGCTCTGTCCACCTTCATCCATTGGAGGTCGCCGTGCAACACAAGGGTCTCAGCCTTCGGGCTGGTTGTATGTAAATGGATTGTATGTTCCCAGCATTTGTGGTTGTGTTTATTGCCACATTTAAGTAAAATTCTGTTTTGGCAAAAGCTGGTGTTGGGGTTGCTTTCCTCGTTCGTGACTTCACTGTATCCTGGGGAGCCCACCCCAGTACACGGCTTACAACTGTATCTGTGTCCCAAAGATACAGATAAAGTTGAAGTGGGGACATACGGCAGCTATCCTGGGAAATTTGGGACTGTTCTGCTGAATCTGAGATGGCTGGGAGGCAAGTATATGGTGTGCCTGGATCTCTAGAGAACACAAGGGCCATGAAGACCTACATTACTGTAGGCCTCATGTCTTCCTGTAATATTTCCTGAACATATGTCTTTGGACTTCTGTTCACTTTGCTTCTGCATACTTTACATTCAAAACCCTGGAGGATTTTGTGGGAAGTGGTTAGTGTTGCAACACGACCCCCTCCCCTCAAATGCTGGGTTTGGCCCCAAAACTATGTCATAAAGTTTACAACAAAAAAAAATAAAAAAATGTCAAACAGGCCTGCACGATACCCCCTACAAAGCCTGGCATTCATTACGCTGACGTGACATCGGGCAGTTAATAAGGCCACATTCTCCAGCGCTGAATACTATGAGTATACCAGGGTGTGCAAGCCCCCTTAGAGGGGCGCTAAACCCAAAAGGTTCTTGCCATTTGCTGAGCAGGTTTATGTACTTGACTATCTGTAGTGTAGGACCTACACGTTCTGAAGACTCCCTGCCCCCATGATTACCCTGTATCTCCCTTATCTCCAGTTCTGGGAACTTCCTGCACAGATATTTGAGGCTGCAGTAATAATGCTGCACATGTATAAGCCTCAGACTGGTGCCACATTTACAATAGACATTGTTGCCTAGCTGAAAATAGTTAACCCCTTGTGAACTTGCCAAAATGTATGAGATTCTACAAATGGATGCCGCACTGTTCTACTGAACTGAATTCGGATCAGTACAGAATTGTATAGTGATCCCAGTTCCAGTTTTGCAACCATAAGATTCATTTTATTGATGGGAGTGAGGAAAAAAAACAGAATGCACAGGAAAGCCATCCGTGTGCTATCAGTTTTTAACGGATCCATTTTTTTTGCAGATGGAAAATTATACATTGTTGCTTGAATAAATAGGACATTAATCTATGGAGGCAAACAAAACGGAAGGTTCTCAGTCACTGCCAAAACAGCTCATAAGGCCTCATGGACCTGTGTGCTGTCCACATCCGCGGCACCAAAAAAAATAAAATAATAGAACATGCCCTATTCTTGTCCGTTTTGCGGACAGGTTTACAGCTGGGATCTGCGTTAGGGCACATGACCACATTGTTTTGCTGTCCGCGAAAAACAGATCCGCAAAAAATACGGATGATGTCTGTGTGCATTCCGTATTTTGTGGAACGGAACAGCTGGCCCCTAATAGAATAGTTCTATCCTTGTCCGTAATGTGGACCATAAAAGGACAAACTATTTTTTTTGCGGAACGGAAATACAGAAATACGGAAATGGAATGCACAAGGAGTAATTTCATTTTTTTTTTGCGGACCCATTGAAATGAATGGATCCTTATGCAGATCCCCAATTTGAGGACCGCAAAACACTTACAGCTGTTCGCATGAGATCCAAGGGAGGGTTCACACTTGGGCCTCTTTCACGGGCGTCGCGTGTGAGGGCCGGATAGGATGCGGATACGTCGCAGGAAAATGTGCGATTTTTCTGCGCGAGTGCAAAGCGTTTCAATGTTTGGTACCCAGAACCGTTGTGTAGATTTTATTATTTTCCCCTTATAACATGGTTATATGGGAAAATAATAGCATTCTTAATACAGAATGCATAGTAAATTAGGGATATAGGGGTTAAAATAAATAAATAAATAATTAAACTCACCTTATCCACTTGTTTGCGCTGGCCGGCTTCTCTTCTCTTCTTTGATGACCTGGGAGGAAAAGGACCTTTGGTGATGGACCATGTGATGAGCGCAGTGACATCACCAAAGGTCCTTTTCCTCCCAGGTCATCAAAGAAGAAAGAAACAAGTGATGAGGTGAGTTTAATTATTATTATTATTTTTTTTTAACCCCTCCATCCCTAATTTACTTAGCATTCTGTATTAAGAATGCTATTATTTTCCCTTATAACCATGTTATGTTATAAGGGAAAATAATAATGATCGGGTCTCCATCCCGATCATCTCCTAGCAACCATGCGTGAAAATCGCACCGCATCCGCCCTTGCTTGCGATTTTCACGCAGCCCCATTCACTTCTATGGGGCCTGCGTTGCGCGAAAAATGCACAATATAGAGCATGCTGCGATTTTCACGCAACGCACAAGTGATGCGTGCACAGCCCCATAGAAATGAATAGGTCCGGAATCAGTGCGGGTGCAATGAGTTCACCTCACGCATTGCACCCGCGCTGAAAACTCGCCTGTGTGATAGAGGCCTTAGATTTTTGCACTTTTGTGGTTTCAGTAAAAACCTCTACCTGCAGATGTTAGCTGAAGGTCTATGGGAAATATAAAACACAGAAAACACGTGTTTTTTTATTTTTATTTGGTGGCTTTTTTGTTTAGGCTACTTTCACACTCGTGTTTGGTGCGGTTCCGTCATGGATCTGCACAGACGGATCCGCACCGATAATACAACCGCATGCATCTGTCCAGAACGGATCAGTTTGTATTATCTTTAACATTGCCAGAACGGATCCGTCTTGAACACCATTTTCTATTGTGCCATATTGTGTCAGTGAAAACGGATCCGTCCCCATTAACTTACATTGTGTGTACTCCGCATCGTCAGCGTTTTGGTGTCCACCTCCAGAGCGGAATGGAGGCGGAACGGAGGCAAACTGGGGCATTCTGAGCGGATCCTTATCCATTCAGAATGCATTAGGGCAAAACTGATCCGTTTCGGACCGCTTGTGAGAGCCCTGAACGGATCTCACAAACGGAAAGTCAAAACGCCAGTGTGAAAGTAGTCTTGCTTGTTCCGTTTAAAAAAAAACATCATGCTGGAGCTCTTGCCATTTTTACATCACCTTCTCATTAGGGAAAAAAAAAAAAAAACACTTGTGGTAAGACCCACTGGCCCAGATGTACTAGTCCTAAAGGGCTCATGAACACAACCGTATATATTCATATCCGATCTGCATTTTTTGCGGGTCGGAGGTGGATCCATTCACTTCAATGGGGCCGCAAAAGAGACGGACAGTACACCATGTGCTGACCCATCCGTATGCCCGTTCAGCGGGACCCACGGAAAAAAAGAACAAGTTCTATACTTGTCCATTTTAAGGACATGGATAGGACTGTTGTATAGATGCCAGGACGTTCCGTTTTGCACAATGCGGAACGCACACAGCCAGTATCTGCGAATTGTGGACCGCAAAAATACACTAAAGATGGTGTAAGCATAGACCGGCTGACTAGACCTGCAGCAGATTCATCACAAGGCTCAGGCTGGAGCGGAAATCTGACTCTATACCAGCTATCGATGGCTTACTTTCAGACAGAATTTTATGCCAGAATTGTGGCACAAAACAGCATCATCATAGGCCCCGCCCCCTCATCAGGTATGTTGGGAAAAAGTGTAAAAAACCCTAGATGTGCCAACTTGCGCCACTTTTTAGACAGATTTTTGGTGCAGACACTTTAGTAAGGGCTCATGCACACAAACGTATTTTGTTTCCACGTGCGTTCCGTTTATTTTTTTTTTGCAGCCCAAAATGGGGCCGCAAAAAAAAAGCGGAAATTAATCCTTGTGCATTCCATATGTGTGTTCTGCAATTCGATAGAACATGTCCTAATATTGTCCGCATTACAGACAAGGATAGGACCGCTCTATTAGGGGCCAGCTGTTCCATTCCTCAAAATACGAAATGCACATAAACGTCATCCGTATTTTTTGTGGATCTGGGTTTTGTGGCCCGCAATATACATACAGTCGCGTGCAGGAGCATGTGTGCAAAGTAGGCAGAAAAACCTCCCACAAAAGACGCAACAATAAATGCATACCGTTCTTCCGGCATTTATTTTTTTTTCCTTTTACCAGTAAAACGCCAGATAAAACGTGCGCTTATAGAGACGCTATCAGAACTAATATCAGTAAATATAACCCGCCCAGCCCAGGTTTACAGAAGGCCTTGGGTGATTCAAGAACTATACACATGCTGCCTATTACTATACACCGGGCAAGTCAATGAAACACATTATTCACTCCGATTGTCCACAAGTGGATCACAGGCATGACAAATCAATCTGACCACACTATTAGAAGTAGGCAGAGTCTGCAAACATTCTGTGTATGGCCCTTTAAGACACTTTAAGGAGAACTCTTTTAAAAGTTATTGGACTTTTTGATACAATAAAACTCCTTGCTGTGTCCCTCTCCTGCTGACTCCATGATGCAGGTAGAAGTCATGGACTACAAGGATATGGATGAAGATTCAATGTTCTGCTGATCACCTGTGGCCAGGTGTGGACGGTCTCCTGAGAGATCATCCTTGCACTCACCTCCTCCTGGTCACATCCAGATCACTGTATCCTGAGGGGCTCCACTTCTTGTAAGCTAATCCTAAACTTTCAAGGATCCCATGAAAAAAAAAGTCTTGTCTGGAGCTCCTGTGAGGGCAGGATAGACTAGGAAGGTACAATGAGCTGCACACACCCTCCCGCCCCCACTTTCAGGAACTGGGAAGGACTTTCTCTTCCCAGGTCCTAAAGCCTATCTCATTTACTCTGAGCCAACCCAACCTCAGTGACTGTCTGTAGGGAATTTTGCGTCTCTTTCATGGCTCTTCAGGGGTTAATTTGACTTTATGGTAGTAACCAGTTGAGCCACAGTTGAACTTCCTTTATGTAGATGCATTGAGCAATAAAAGGAATACCTATGAACCAGCTGTAATGTGATATCATCAGACTGCCCCTTTAATTAAGGCTGATACTGAATGTTGGGCTTTACTGGAAAACCCCAAAATTTCACCTCATACAGTGTAACATAAAAGACAAATAAATTATGTCAAATGCAACGGGGCAGCATAATATGCCTTGTGCATATCGAAATTTGGTCTACTTTTATGCCGTGTAATGAAAACCGCAGCAACTCAGCGGATTTCTCCCTTCTCAACGTGCGGTTTGTACGCGGTTATTGCTGCGGAAATGCAGCAAAAAACATAACAAATATTTTGGCTGGATTTTCCATCATGTGTAGTGAGTTATCGGAGAACCCCATTATGGATTCTGTTACCACGGACCATAGCGGAATTTTATGACGGCATGTACCACGGAAGCCTATAAGAGGCATTTCGTCATAATAGAGGTCTATGCTGGCCATAGACTCCTATTATGACAGAATGCAATACGGAATGCCTCCTATAGGTTTCCGTGGTACATGCCGTTATAGAATTCCGTTATGGTTCGTGGTCGTTGAATCCATAACGTATCTAATTCTTTAATCACTCGAACCTGTATGCCGAATTTCAAAACACAAGTTCGTTCATCGCTAGTCATATGTGAACCCAGTCGAAAGGTTTCGTTTTGTGTAACACTTGCTGGAAAGACACCATTTGGAGACCTCTGAACTATATGGAGCTCTGACTACTTTATCACACAAAGGAGGAGGATTTATCAAAACTGGTGTCAAGTAGAACTGGCTTAGTTGCCCATAACAACCAATCAGATTCCAACTTTCATTTTCCAAAGGAGCTGTGATAAATGAAAGGTGGAATCTGATTGGTTGCTATGGGCAACTAAGCCAGTTTTCCTTTACACTAGCTTTGATAAATCTACCCCAAAAAGTTAAGGCTGTATTAGACAGCCAGATCAGGCAGGCGTAGCGTTCCTTCCCAGCAATGGCCTGTTTGCTAGCGGAGGAGACCGGTGTTACTCTATGCAGCGATCTCCTGCACAGCATGGGGAGTAGCGATCATCATGCCATCGCTCGTCTCTATGCTGCCCGGTTGTTTGCCAGCAGCAGATCGTGATTACCCAGCACAATCTGCCCCCGGCATGGTTAAAAATCTGGATTTCCCAATGAATGAGTGTATTAGACTGCCAGATGATCACAAACAGGCTTTAAATGGAGAATGTGGTACCCGTATGGAATTCCCCTCTATACAGGCCAGTGCGTAAACTAATTCTGTACAGATGAAGGGAGTCATACATCATGTAATTTCATAAAACATAGCAAAATCTTCAGAAAATAGAAGTCCATGGGTTATTTTCTGTTAGGAATTTCTTAAAAATGCTATTCTTTGATTGACGTTCTTTGGGAAATACACCGCAGGCAGTGGCTTTGTCCCCATTCAGGACACATGCATGCTTGGCTGAGACCAGAGTGCATGTGTATGGAGTGGTAGTGTAAAAGGAAATATTAATAATTAATATTTGGGATTAATATTAATAATAAATATTAATAAATAGTCGGAAACAGCTATTGTTGACTCCACCTTTTTATTCTTTATTCTGCCTGTTGCTCTACCTTTTCCTGAGCTGCGTGCGCTGTATTACAGCAACTATAAAAGACTATATACCGTATTTTAAAAATAAAATATTTATTAAAACAATAACACGTCTACAGTCAATTATTTCTGCTATATCTATATATATTTATATCAATGGTTATATATATATATATATATATAGAGAGAGAGAGACGCACTCAGCAATACACTAACAGCACAATAATAAACCTAATTACACTAACACTATACAATCCCAACTATAATTCCACCCCAAAATCTATCTAAATATACACTTACACACACACACACACACGTACCAGCAGCACCCTCACAAAGCTAACTATAAACTGTCCCTACAGGGTAGAACAGGGCAATACAGGGGTATGGGGCTATGGAGGCCATGTAGGGGTGAAATGTAAATGCAGGGATCGGGTAATGGGATATGAAAAAAGGGATACTGCGTTGGTGGTATAGGGTAATACAGGGATATGGCAAGATAGGGGTAAATTATACACTGCTCAAAAAACTAAAGGGAACACTTAAACAACACAATGTAACTCCAAGTCAATCACACTTCTGTGAAATCAAACTGTCCACTTAGGAAGCAACACTGAGTGACAATCAATTTCACATGCTGTTGTGCAAATGGGATAGACAACAGGTGGAAATTATAGGTAATTAGCAAGACACCCCCAATAAAGGAGTGGTTCTGCAGGTGGTGACCACAGACCTCTTCTCAGTTCCTATGCTTCCTGGCTGATGTTTTGGTCACTTTTGAATGCTGGCGGTGCTTTCACTCTAGTGGTAACATGAGACGGAGTCTACAACTCACACAAGTGGCTCAGGTAGTGCAGCTTATCCAGGATGGCACATCAATGCGAGCTGTGGCAAGAAGGTTTGCTGTGTCTGTCAGCGTAGTATCCAGAGCATGGAGGCGCTACCAGGAGACAGGCCAGTACATCAGGAGACGTGGGGGAGGCCGTAGGAGGGCAACAACCCAGCAGCAGGACCGCTACCTCCGCCTTTGTGCAAGGAGGAACAGGAGGAGCACTGCCAGAGCCCTGCAAAATGACCTCCAGCAGGCCACAAATGTGCATGTGTCTGCTCAAACGGTCAGAAACAGACTCCATGAGGGTGATATGAGGGCCCAACGTCCACAGGTGGGGGTTGTGCTTACAGCCCAATACCGTGCAGGACGTTTGGCATTTGCCAGAGAACACCAAGATTGGCAAATTCGCCACTGGCGCCCTGTGCTCTTCACAGATGAAAGCAGGTTCACACTGAGCACATGTGACAGACGTGACAGAGTCTGGAGACGCCGTGGAGAACGTTCTGTTGCCTGCAACATCCTCCAGCATGACCGGTTTGGCATTGGGTCAGTAATGGTGTGGGTGGCATTTCTTTGGAGGGCCGCACAGCCCTCCATGTGCTCACCAGAGGTAGCCTGACTGCCATTAGGTACCGAGATGAGATCCTCAGACCCCTTGTGAGACCATATGCTGGTGCGGTTGGCCCTGGGTTTCTCCTAATGCAAGACAATGCTAGACCTCATGTGGCTGGAGTGTGTCAGCAGTTCCTGCAAGACGAAGGCATTGATGCTATGGACTGGCCCGCCCATTCCCCAGACCTGAATCCAATTGAGCACATTTGGGACATCATGACTCGCTCTATCCACCAACGTCACGTTGCACCACAGACTGTCCAGGAGTTGGCAGATGCTTTAGTCCAGGTCTGGGAAGAGATCCCTCAGGAGACCGTCCGCCACCTCATCAGGAGCATGCACAGGCGTTGTAGGGAGGTCATACAGGCACGTGGAGGCCACACACACTACTGAGCCTAATTTTGACTTGTTTTAAGGACATTACATCAAAGTTGGATCATCCTGTAGTGTGTTTTTCCACTTTAATTTTGAGGGTGACTCCAAATCCAGACCTCCATGGGTTGAAAAATTTGATTTCCATTTTTTTATTTTTGTGTGATTTTGTTGTCAGCACATTCAACTATGTAAAGAACAAAGTATTTCAGAAGAATATTTAATTAATTCAGATCTAGGATGTGTTATTTTTGTGTTCCCTTTATTTTTTTGAGCAGTGTATATTCAACACTATATCTGTGCATCAAAAACTGTAATTTACTACTGCACAAATGCATGACACCTTGTATAAATATGATTTTTGTTTTTTACTCCCCTAAAACAACCACTGAACAGCACAGATGCTGTATTCTTACCATTATAGCTGTACTAAATTGAGTAATAACATTCATATCCAACTTTTCTATATATCAGTGTATTCCCCTCCCCCCATGTCATCTAGATTTCCACTTTTCTCTGTCATACCTTGCTAATCCACTCCCCTGCTATCCCTGTGGATGCTTGCAACACGATTAGCTCTGCTACATTTTATGGTTTTCCATACAATTTATAAACTTGCCCCCAGTTTCCATAAAATTCATATAGTTGCCCCCAGTGTCCATAAAATTCATATAGTTGCCCCCAGTGTGCATGCATTTTATATAGTTGCCCCCAGTGTGCATGCATTTTAAATAGTTGCCCCCAGTGTCAATAATATTCATATAGTTGCCCCCAGTGTCCATACAATTCATCGAGTTGCCTCCAGTGTCCATACAATTCATCGAGTTGCCCCCTGTGTACATGCATTTTATATAGTTGCCCCCTGTGTGCATGCATTTTATATAGTTGCCCCCAGTGTGCATGCATTTTATATAGTTGCCCCCAGTGTGCATGCATTTTATATAGTTGCCCCCAGTGTCCATACAATTCATATGGTTGCCCCCAGTGTGCATGCATTTTATATAGTTGCCCCCCAGTGTCCATACAATTCATCGAGTTGCCCCCTGTGTACATGCATTTTATATAGTTGTCCCCTGTGTACCTGCATTTTATATAGTTGCCCCCAGTGTCCATACAATTCATATAGTTGCCCCCAGTGTCCATACAATTCATATAGTTGCCCCCAGTGTGCATGCATTTTATATAGTTGCCCCCAGGGTGCATGCATTTTATATAGTTGCCCCCAGTGTCCATACAATTCATATAGTTTCCCCCAGTGTGCATGCATTTTATATAGTTGCCCCCAGTGTCCATACAATTCATATAGTTGCCCCCAGTGTGCATGCATTTTATATAGTTGCCCCCAGTGTCCATAAAATTCGTATAGTTGCCCCCAGTGTCCATAAAATTCATATAGTTGCCCCCAGTGTGCATGCATTTTATATAGTTGCCCCCAGTGTCCATACAATTCATATAGTTGCCCCCAGTGTCCATAAAATTCATATAGTTGCCCCCAGTGTGCATGCATTTTATATAGTTGCCCCCAGTGTCCATACATATAATATAGTTGCCCCCAGTGTCCATACATATAATATAGTTGCCCCCAGTGTCCATACATATAATATAGTTGCCCCCCAGTGCCCATACATATAATATAGTTGCCCCCAGTGTCCATACATATAATATAGTTGCCCCCAGTGTCCATACATATAATATAGTTGCCCCCAGTGTCCATACATATAATATAGTTGCCCCAGTGTCCATACATATAATATAGTTGCCCCCAGTGTCCATACATATAATATAGTTGCCCCCAGTGTGCATGCATTTTATATAGTTGCCCCCAGTGTGCATGCATTTTATATAGTTGCCCCCAGTGTGCATGCATTTTATATAGTTGCCCCCAGTGTGCATGCATTTTATATAGTTGCCCCCAGTGTGCATGCATTTTATATAGTTGCCCCCAGTGTCCATACAATTCATATAGTTGCCCCCAGTGTGCATGCATTTTATATAGTTGCCCCCAGTGTCCATACATATAATATAGTTGCCCCCAGTGTCCATACATATAATATAGTTGCCCCCAGTGTCCATACATATAATATAGTTGCCCCCAGTGTCCATACATATAATATAGTTGCCCCCCAGTGCCCATACATATAATATAGTTGCCCCCAGTGCCCATACATATAATATAGTTGCCCCCAGTGTCCATACATATAATATAGTTGCCCCCAGTGTCCATACATATAATATAGTTGCCCCCAGTGTCCATACATATAATATAGTTGCCCCCAGTGTCCATACATATAATATAGTTGCCCCCAGTGTCCATACATATAATATAGTTGCCCCCAGTGTGCATGCATTTTATATAGTTGCCCCCAGTGTGCATGCATTTTATATAGTTGCCCCCAGGGTGCATGCATTTTATATAGTTGCCCCCAGTGTCCATACAATTCATATAGTTGCCCCCAGGGTGCATGCATTTTATATAGTTGCCCCCAGTGTGCATGCATTTTATATAGTTGCCCCCAGTGTCCATACAATTCATATAGTTGCCCCCAGTGTGCATGCATTTTATATAGTTGCCCCCAGTGTGCATGCATTTTATATAGTTGCCCCCAGTGTCCATACAATTCATATAGTTGCCCCCAGTGTGCATGCATTTTATATAGTTGCCCCCAGTGTGCATGCATTTTATATAGTTGCCCCCAGTGTGCATGCATTTTATATAGTTGCCCCCAGTGTCCATACAATTCATATAGTTGCCCCCAGTGTGCATGCATTTTATATAGTTGCCCCCAGTGTCCATACATATAATATAGTTGCCCCCAGTGTCCATACATATAATATAGTTGCCCCCAGTGTCCATACATATAATATAGTTGCCCCCAGTGTCCATACATATAATATAGTTGCCCCCCAGTGCCCATACATATAATATAGTTGCCCCCAGTGTCCATACATATAATATAGTTGCCCCCAGTGTCCTTACATATAATATAGTTGCCCCCAGTGTCCATACATATAATATAGTTGCCCCCAGTGTCCATACATATAATATAGTTGCCCCCAGTGTCCATACATATAATATAGTTGCCCCCAGTGTCCATACATATAATATAGTTGCCCCCAGTGTGCATGCATTTTATATAGTTGGCCCCAGTGTGCATGCATTTTATATAGTTGCCCCCAGGGTGCATGCATTTTATATAGTTGCCCCCAGTGTCCATACAATTCATATAGTTGCCCCCAGGGTGCATGCATTTTATATAGTTGCCCCCAGTGTGCATGCATTTTATATAGTTGCCCCCAGTGTCCATACAATTCATATAGTTGCCCCCAGTGTGCATGCATTTTATATAGTTGCCCCCAGTGTGCATGCATTTTATATAGTTGCCCCCAGTGTCCATACAATTCATATAGTTGCCCCCAGTGTGCATGCATTTTATATAGTTGCCCCCAGTGTGCATGCATTTTATATAGTTGCCCCCAGTGTCCATAAAATTCATATAGTTGCCCCCAGTGTCCATAAAATTCATATAGTTGCCCCCTGTGTGCATGCATTTTATATAGTTGCCCCCAGTGTGCATGCATTTTATATAGTTGCCCCCAGTGTCCATACAATTCATATAGTTGCCCCCAGTGTTCATACAATTCATATAGTTGCCCCCAGTGTCCATACAATTCCTATAGTTGCCCCCAGTGTGCATGCATTTTATATAGTTGCCCCCAGTGTCCATACATATAATATAGTTGCCCCCAGTGTCCATACATATAATATAGTTGCCCCCAGTGTCCATACATATAATATAGTTGCCCCCAGTGTCCATACATATAATATAGTTGCCCCCAGTGTCCATACATATAATATAGTTGCCCCCAGTGCCCATACATATAATATAGTTGCCCCCAGTGTCCATACATATAATATAGTTGCCCCCAGTGTCCATACATATAATATAGTTGCCCCCAGTGTCCATACATATAATATAGTTGCCCCCAGTGTCCATACATATAATATAGTTGCCCCAAGTGTACATAAAAATGCCCCCATTGAATTCACTATGAACCCCCTTTATTGCCGAATATTCAATAATCGTTGGTGGATTAGTGGGCCAGTACATATTATACTTACAGTATCCTGTTCCTCCGACGTCCGTCCGCTGACTCGCCCGAACTGTTCGGAGGCCCGCGCATGCGCAGATCTATCTCAGACGCGCTGGATATACTGCGCATGCGCGGACGTGCGCTTTCTCGTATTACTGGAGAGGCCGGCAGATGAATGCATTAGGCTGTGGTGCGCAGGCGCGGCACATGGATGCGGCCGGCGAGATTAGGCCGTATCCATGGGACACCAGTGTAAACAAAGCGTTCTAATAGGACCTTATTTAGGACAAATGGTACGTTTTTGTAAATTACATATATAAGAAGAAATGTTCAGTGGGGGTAAATGAATTAGTAAAAGCCTATTTAATGAAGTGGGACAACCCCTTTAACCATATTTATAAGTTCGATGCGTATCCCATGCCCCGGGTGGATGAGCTCATCGAGAAGTTAGGACAAGCACGGTACTTTTCTGTTTTGGAGCTCAAGAAAGGGTACTGGCAGAAAACTGCCTTCGTCACACTTGAGGGGCTGTATCACTATAAGGTGTTACCCTTTGGTTTGCATGGCGCCCCCGCCACTTTTTAGCGACTTATGGACATTGTGCTTCGTCCACATCGTCAGTACGCTTTGGCTTACCTGGACGATATTGTCATCCACAGTACCGACTGGGAAAGTCACCTACCCAAAGTGCAGGCTGTAGTGGACTCCCTTCAGAAAGCTGGATTAACCGCTAACCTGAAAAAATGTGCAATAGGGTTAGAGGAGACTAAGTACCTAGGGTATGTCATTGGGTGTGGAGTCATCAAACCCCAAGTAAACATAATAGAGGCAATACGGAATTGGCCCCTACCCGTCACCACTAGGCAAGTAAAGTTATTCCTGGGTATAGTGGGCTATTACATGAGGTTTGTTCCCCACTTTGCTACGGTGGCCGCGCCATTGACAGGACTCTTGAAGGGACACAAGTGAGGGATGGTTCGCTGGGATGATCGGGCGGAAGAGGCTTTTTCCGTGTTGAAGTCGGTTCTGTGCGGGCCACCGGTTTTGGTGACGCCCTATTTCAATAGGGAGTTCGTAATACCGACCGATGCCTCCGAAGTAGGCCTCGGTGCTGTACTGTCTCAGAAGGTCAACGGGGAGGAGCATCTCGTTGTCTTCCTCAGGCGTAAGCTCACCCCATCCGAGACCAGGTATAGTATAGTGGAGAGAGAGTGCCTGGCCATCAAGTGGGCACTCGAGTCTCTCCGCTATTATTTGTTGGGGAGAAAGTTCCGCCTGGTGACTGACCACTCCCCTCTCAAATGGATGAGCCAGGCCAAGGACAGAAATGCCCAGGTCACCCGATGGTTTCTGTCCTTACAAAACTTAAAGTTTTCAGTGGAACACAGGGCAGGCTGGTTACAGGGAAACACGGATGCCCTGTCCCGGGTACACTGTCTGGCGTGTGTTCACCCCCTTAGGGTTGAACAAAGGAGGGGGATATGTGACACAGCGAGGGGTTTTGTCTGGGAAGGCAGGTATTTTCCTCCCAACATGTGCAGCTGGGCTGGTTTCCAGCCAGGTAAGATCAAATACCGGACCGGAGTTTAAGTGCCAGTCTGGGTTTTGGCAACACCTGGCTGTCCTTTAATAGGCAGCTGGGCTCAGCAGCTGAGTCTCTGTTTTTGGGATCTGAGGCTTTGTGCCGTGCTGGAAAGCTGAGAGCTGCACGCTGGGGAAACAGGCCCCCGAAAGCCTGCTGTGGACCGCTGGGGATAGAACTGCCAACAAGGTGATTTTTTGTTCTGTGGACTTTCTATTGTGTGAACTAACACCAAGACTGCAAAGAGCCTTATGTGTGAATAAACACTGAAGTTTTGCTTTACAAACTGGTTTTTGCCTCTGTACCGAATAGCCAGTGGGGGTATATGATAATGTGCCCCCAGGTTGTTGGGTGTATATACACTCACCTAAAGAATTATTAGGAACACCTGTTCTATTTCTTATTAATGCAATTATCTAGTCAACCAATCACATGGCAGTTGCTTCAATGCATTTAGGGGTGTGGTCCTGGTCAAGACAATCTCCTGAACTCCAAACTGAATGTCAGAATGGGAAAGAAAGGTGATTTAAGCAATTTTGAGCGTGGCATGGTTGTTGGTGCCAGACGGGCCGGTCTGAGTATTTCACAATCTGCTCAGTTACTGGGATTATCACGCACTACCATTTCTAGGGTTTACAAAGAATGGTGTGAAAAGGGAAAAACATCCAACACCGTATTAGTAGGGTGTTCCTAATAATTCTTTAGGTGAGTGTAAATAGACAGAAGAAGATGACGGCGGGGAACGGCAATTAGTGTTTCACGAGGTGGATAATGATGATAAGACACAGTTGCCAATAAGTCAACCGCAATTAGTGTCTCAAGAGGTACATGATGAGGATGAGACACAGTTGTCAATAACTGAGGTTGTTGTTAGGTCAACGAGTCAGGAGGATGACCAGAGTGAGGAAGTGGAAGAGAAGGTGCTGGACGATGAAGTCACTGACCCAACCTGGGAAGGTGGCAAGCCGAGCGAGGACAGCAGTACAGAGGGGGAGGGATCCGCAGCACCGCAACAGGCTGGAAGAGGCAGTGGGGTGGCAATAGGGAGAAGTCAGGCCACACCAAACAGGCCCGCAACTGTTCCCCGGAGCACCCCCTTGCGGCAGTCTCCCTTGCCAAGGGCTAGGTGTTCCGCAGTCTGGCGCTTTTTTGAGGAAAGTGCGAACGATAAAAGAATTGTCATTTGCAACCTGTGCCATACCAAAATGAGCAGGGGCGTGAACACTAGCAACCTCACCACCACCAGCATGATCCGCCACATGGCATCAAAGCACCCTAATAGGTGGGCCGAACGCCTGGGTCCACAACCAGTGTCTGCGGGTCACACCACTGTCTCCTCTTCCCCTGTGTTACGTGCTGGCCAATCCCCTGTCCAAGATGCAGGCCCGGATGCCTCCTGCCATGCACCTGGACCTTCGCAAGCAGCAATCAGCTAGCACATCCACTTCTGTGTCCCAGCGCAGTGTACAGATGTCCATACCCCAGGCCTTTGAACGAAAGCGCAAATAACCAGCCACCCACCCACAGACCATAGCACTAAATGTGCACCTTTCCAAATTGCTGGCCCTGGAAATGTTGCCATTTAGGCTTGTGGACACTGAGGCTTTCCGCAGCCTGATGGCGGCGGCTGTCCCGCAGTACTCTGTCCCCAGCCGCCAAAATTTTTCATGGTGTGCAGTCCCAGCCTTACACCAGCATGTGTCCTGTAACATCACCGGTGCCCTGACCAACGCAGTTATTGGGAAGGTCCACTTAATGACTGACACATGGACAAGTGCTTTTGGCCAGGGACGCTACATTTCCCTGACGGCACACTGGGTGAATGTTGTGGAGGCCGAGAGTGAGTCGTACCCTGGGATGGCACAGGTGTTATCGACGCCAAGGATTGCGGGCCCTACTTCCATCAGGGTTTCCGCCGCCACCTACGTTAGTGGCTGCAATTCCTCCTTCGCCTCCTCCTCCACTTCCACCTCTGAATTATCATCTTACAGCACCAGTCAGACATCAGTCAGTAGCTGGAAGCAGTGTAACACTGCAATGGGGAAGCGGCAACAGGCCGTGCCTAAACTGATCTGCTTAAGTGACAAACAGCACACCGCCGCAGAGCTGTGGCAGGGGATAAGGGACCAGACTGAGCTGTGGCTCTCGCAACTTAACCTACAACCAGGCATGGTTGTGTCTGATAATGGCGGTAACTTGGTGGCGGCTTTGGAGCTCGGCAAGCTCACACACATACCATGCTTAGCCCACATGTTCAACCTAGTGGTTCAGCAGTTTCTCAAAACCTACCCCAATTTGCCTGAGCTACTGGTGAAGGTGCACCGCGTGTGTGCCCATTTCCGCAAGTCATTGACAGCTTCCGCCGGTCTGGCAACACTGCAGCAGCGCTTGCAATTGCCAGCTCACCGACTGTTGTGCGACGTGAGCACGCGCTGGAACTCCACGTTCCACATGTTGGCCAGGCTTTGTGAGCAGTAGAGGGCAGTAGTGGAATACCGGCTGCAACATGGTTGTCGCCTTTCCAGTCAGCTGCCGCTCTTCACAAGCGACGAGTGGGCATTGATGTCTGACATCTGTGAGGTTTTTTTGCAACTTTGAGGAATCAACACAGATGGTGAGTGGCGATAACGCTATCCCACTTCTGTGTCTACTCAAACACTCGCTGCTCACAATTAAGGTGGACGCTTTGCATGTGGAAGAGGTGGAAATGGGGGGAAGACAGTACACAGGGTGATAGCCAGACCACCCTTAGTTCGTCTTCTCAGCGCAAATTGGATGATGAGGAGGAGGAGAAGCAGGAGACAGTTGCCTCCACTACAGAGGGAAGTTTTATTCTATCTGTTCAGCATGGATGGGTAGAAGAGGATGAGGAGATTGAGAGTCATCCTCCTGATGAGGACAGCAAAGTCTTGTCTGTTGGGACTCTGGCACACATGGCTGAATTTGTTAAGCTGCCTTTCCGGTGACCCTTACGTTGTAATAATTTTGGCCAACACCTATTATTGGTTGTTCACCCTTCTCGACCCCCTCTACAAAGAGAACTCATCTCTCATTGATGTGGTGGAGAGGACAATCAAAATGGTGCAATACCAGAAGTCCTTATGGAAAAGTTGCTCCAAAGATTTCCAGCTGACAACGCTGGCTGCAGAGTACGTAGTTCCTTGGCCAACCGAGGAGGAGAGATGAGAGGAACACACAACAGTTCCAACAGAGGCAGGGCAACACTCTCCAAGGCCTGGGACAGTTTTATGACACCCCGACCAGCACCCTCAACCTGATGCACGGCCTAGTGTCACAAGGAAGGAAAAATTTTGGAAGATGGTAAAGGAGTACATAGCAGACCTTGTCAGCGTCCTCAGTGATCCCTATGTGCCTTACAACTATTGGGTGTCCAAGCTGGACACATTAATAATAGAAAGATTGCAGCACACAGTTTTTCTTGTTGCTTATTAAATTTAAATTTTTTATCATCACATGATCAAAGTTCCAGTGCAAATTTCACAGCTTAAATGTATAGAAGAAAATGACCAGACGTTTCGTCCTGTCACGGCCTTCTTCAGTGGTCTTAAATCTACAAAGATAATAATGTATATTTGTATGAGTCACAGAATATATGCATCAAGATTTTGGTTAGGTGAAAAAATTGTAAGAGAAAATTTTAGTATATACATGTACATTGAACATAGGGAAAAAAAATATATACAAAGAGCATAATATAAAAACAATTGACAGCTTGTTGCATTCTGAGAGTGAACACAATGATGCCAGCGACTACGGTTTGAATCAATAGAATTTAAAACGGTGCTATAGGTAAATAGGTTTGTGCATGTAATACATTCCAGTGCCATAATTGCACACATGGGATACTGCCCAACATAGGACACATTTGCAGTAGTGACCAAACATGTAGGTTTAATGATCCACCTAGTGGGTCAAGGGATCATATTGAGTATGTGTATATGTGAATATATGGGGTCAGTGCATTGTGTAATCGGCTGGGCAGCCCCCTGGGTGCAAATAGTTTGACCATTATAGAGAGATAATTCGATAGATAATACTAATGCCGGGTATATCCTGAGCAACCTAATCAAGCATAGAAGAACATCATATTGAACCTCATTGTATAGAAAACAAACATCGGGTTAAGATCCTGTAATTACCTTAGGTGCTGTGTTTCAGGGGTATTGCGCTGGATGCACCGGACGGACGCTGGCTGAGCGCCTTTTAAAGTGGCGAGGGACACCACTACTCTATTGGTCACGAGGTGTGTCCGGGTCTCGTGACGCTGGTGGAGCGTGCGTGCGTTCCATCTGCGTGTCAGGTACGCAGGCTGGCCGTCCACTTTGTTATGCTGCGCATGCGTGAGTTACGTAACAAGGGCGGAACAGGCGTGCGTTCCACCTGCGTGTCACCTGCTCAAGCCGCACGTCTGTTTTGTTTTTCTGGGGGCAGGAGTATCAGGTCACGTGACACTGTTATGTATTTTGAAGGAGGGCTTGAATGAACACCCGTCCGTATCCGGACATATCTGTTGTGGGGGCCAAATGTATATATTCTTGGTAATGAATGGCAATGATATATACTATTGATATATGCAAATCCCTGGTGAATCCAATGATTTGAGATGTATTGGCACACTGGAATAAACGGCAGTACACAACATAAAATACCATAACATGCTTTTATGATCATTAATTGATGATAGAGACCTGTTGATATATGACTAATCTATAATGTCCCTATCGTAATAATTGGTGGGTGGGGTGGATAACGGGAGAGAAGGTGTAATGACCGGCGTCACGCACAGGGAGGATAAAAGGGAAAGCCCTGCCCAAGGGAGAGGGAAAGGTGGTGACCCCTAACTCACCTTGCGGCTGGCACCTGACTGCCCTGATGTCCCTAGACGGGTTCCTCACCCGTGCGGCGATCACGTGCCTAAACCCTGGCTTTCCCTAAAATGAGCCCTAGATAGTGAACGGGCCGGTGGGATCGCTAGTCCGCACCACTATCACTAAGAGGGAAACACCAGGGAGAGGACAGACAAAACAGACAAACACATACACCCAGGTGGGCGATCACAATAGACCACAAAGGTCCAACAGGGATCCGGAGGGTAGCGTTCTGGACCAACTACCAGAGAACGCAGCAACACAGCTCCAGAAGGTCAGAATAGATGTCCAGGCAGGAAGTTCTATCTCTGGCAACCAGAGAAGTGTGAGAGAGGAATATAAGGAGGTTTGGGAGTGCTGGACAAGGAACAGCTGAGGAGAAGGAGCTACGGATCCCTGAGTGAGCCAAAAGGGTTTGCAAAGCAAACCCAGAAAGCTACCATAAGGAAAACAGCCCTATCTTAAATAGAGCGTGCAGCCAACCGCTGCGACTTCCTGACCCCGGGTATAACGGAGTCAGGCGTGGTTCTCGATACCCTCGTGACAGAAGGATAAAGGAAAAACAGAGGGGGGGGGGGGGAAGGGGAAAAATGGGGAGGGAAAAAGGGGAAAGGGAGGGGGGAAGGGGGGGTTTGGGGGTTGGGTTAAATTATCTCACCCTCGCAGGTCGTAATTTCAACGGGTCTGTAAGGGAAAATGAAAAGATTGTTAATTACATATAGGCACAATAATCTTAACCGTTACATTAGACATTAATAGAGAAATCACATTCTCGATTGAGACCGTGTGGTGAAAGAGTTCCGAGTGTGTGGATCCAGTATGCCTCTCTTTGTTTTAGATGTGAGATCCGGTTTCCGCCGCGTCTTGGAGGATCGATTTGCTCCAATACTTGGAAGCGCAATTGGGAAACCCGATGTTTTTTTTCGCTAAAATGGTATGGGACAGGTAGCAAGGTGTGTCCGAGTCTAATGGTGGATTTGTGCTTACTTACTCGATCACGAACATGTTGTGTTGTTTCTCCCACATACGCCAATCCGCATGGGCACTTCAATACATAAACTACAAAACTGGAATCACATGTAAAAAATCCCTTAATTTTGGTATGGTCGTCCGGTTCTTGGGTGGGTGACATGTTCGCCTCTAATAACACTTGAACATTGTGCACAATGTAGACAAGGGAATGTTCCTTGTCGTCGACTCTTCAAGAAAGTTTGTTTTGGTAGCTTGGTAAGGCTACTTTCACACTAGCGTTCGGGTGTCCGCTCGTGCGCACCGTTTGAAGGGGCTCACGAGCGGCCCCGAACGCATCCGTCTGGCCCCAATGCATTCTCAGTGGAGGCGGATCCACTGAGAATGCATCCGCCTGCCAGCGTTCAGCCTCCGCTCCGCTCAGTGAGCGGACACCTGAACGCTGCTTGCAGCGTTCGGGTGTCCGCCTGGCCGTGCGGAGGCGAGCGGATCCGTCCAGACTTACAATGTAAGTCAATGGGGACGGATCCGCTTGAAGATGACACAATATGGCTCAATCTTCAAGCGGATCCGTTCCCCATTGACTTTCAATGTAAAGTCTGAACGGATCCGCTCAGACAACTTTCACACTTAGAAAATTTTCTAAGTTTTAATGCAGACGCATCCGTTCTGAACGGATGCGAACGTCTGCATTATCGGAGCGGATCCGTCTGATGAAACATCAGACGGATCCGCTCCGAACGCTAGTGTGAAAGTAGCCTAAGGCTACCTATATCAGCCTTGACCAATTTGTCTCTGACATTGTGGGGTCTCTTATAGCAAGTGAGTGGGGGTTCACTAAATTCCGAAATGTTAGGGTATGCCTTTATGAGTACCGGCCAGTGCTTCCTCAATGCCTGATGGATTTGGGGGACCAAGGGGTGGTATGTTGTTACACAGGCTAACCTTTTATGTTCTTTTTTGCCTGGTTGGACTACCTCGGTGATGTTATTCAATGTGGAATCAAGGAGTGTCTGTGGATAACCTCTTATCTGAAATTTCTCCGTCATCTCTTTTAGTCTGATTTTTTTCACATTAGTGTCAGTGACGATGCGGTTGACCCGTATAAACTGAGATTTGGGCAGAGAGTTTTTTGTGGCCCTGGGATGACAGCTGTTATAGTGAAGAAGACTGTTACGGTCAGTTGGTTTGTTGTAGAGATCCAATGTTATATTACCCACTGGGTCGAGTTTAACTACTGTGTCTAGGAAGCTTATTTCTTCCTGGCTTGTCTGCATGGTAAAACATAATTCTGGATAGACAGCATTAAGGTCCTGAACAAACTCCTCGATGGTGGGGATGGGGCCCCCCCATATGCAAAAAATATCATCGATAAATCGTAGCCACGTAACTGAAAATTTATTGAACAAGGGGTGAGTATATACGTGGTCTTCCTCGAAGGCTATCATGTAGGCATTTGCATATGGTGGGGCCACATTTGATCCCATAGCGGTACCCCTTTTCTGACCGTAATATGTGTCACCGTACATGAAATAATTTTTTGTTAATATGGTTGTCAATAACTCGATACAAAATTCCTGTTGTATCATATCGAGATTGGAATGGGTAAACAGTAATCTAGCCGTGGCCTGAATTCCCTTTTCATGTTCAATTGATGTGTATAAACTGTTCACATCTAGAGTAATTAGTGTGCAGTTTGGTGGTCTATCTGACTGTTGTAGTTTGGAGATAAAATCTGTTGTGTCGAGGAGGAAAGATCTGGATGTTTTAATCAGTGGGGTAAGGATTTTTTCGAGGTAAATACTGGACACATGGCACAAACTGGCACTCTACACCTTGGAGGTGCTGGCCTGCCCTGCCGCCAGCGTTTTGTCAGAGCGGGTATTTATAGCTGCTGGGGGCATAATAACTGATAAGCGCATCCGCCTGTCAACTGAAAATGCTGACCGGTTGACTCTTATAAAAATGAACAAAGCCTGGATTGCCCCTGACTGCTCTACTCCACCAGAGGAAAGCGGCTGAACATAAAGGCCCTCTAAATGTGGCTTTTATGGTGTATTGAATACACTGCATTTCCATGCACCCCTTCCACCACTAAAAAGGGTACAGTCAGGTCCAATATTAACAGCATAAGGGATCCTCACCACTGTTACACACACTTGCCCTCTACCTCTGAACTGATACCATTGATCACTCTCTCCAGCCTGTAACACTAGTTTTCCTACGGGTTTGGATTTGGACAGATAGACCCACTGTGTAAATGTCCAGCACCCTTCATCTACTGCCTCGCAAAAAGGCCATTTAAATGAACCATCTATATTTATGTCAAGGTTAATATCCCTGCCTCTGGGGTCTTTCCAATCGGAAGACACATACAGTCAGGTCCATAAATATTGGGACATCGACACAATTCTAACATTTTTGGCTCTATACACCACCACAATGGATTTGAAATGAAACGAACAAGATGTGCTTTAACTGCAGACTGTCAGCTTTAATTTGAGGGTATTTACATCCAAATCAGGTGAACGGTGTAGGAATTACAACAGTTTGCATATGTGCCTCCCACTTGTTGAGGGACCAAAAGTAATGGGACAACTGGCTTCTCAGCTGTTCCATGGCCAGGTGTGTGTTATTCCCTCATTATCCCAATTACAATGAGCAGATAAAAGGTCCAGAGTTCATTTCAAGTGTGCTATTTGCATTTGGAATCTGTTGCTGTTAATTCTCAAGATGAGATCCAAAGAGCTGTCACTATCAGTGAAGCAAGCCATCATTAGACTGAAAAAACAAAACAATTTCTGACCTTTTACTATGAACCAGGCACCCTCCCCTCTTCAGAGCAGGGGGTGCCTGGTTTAATGCTCGGGTTCTTCCATTGACTTCCATTGTGCTCGGGTGCTCGGGTGCTCGGTAGAGCACCCGAGCATCCCGAGGTGTTCTACTGGAGCACCCGAGCACTACCGGAGATGTTTGGCATAACAAGGACAGGGGAACAAAAGGCTCCCCTGCCCTTGTATGCCGCGCACCTCTGGCGCTGTAATTACAGTGGAAGAGATACACGGTCACTTCAAAAGGCAGGAGGATCAAAGCGATCCTCCACCTGGAAGTGCCGGGATGCGCGGGCTGATGCTGTGATGTCATATAACCGTGCAAGCCCACGTGCACATGCCTGCAGGCGTGCTCACACTACTGCGGCGCGGGCTGCTCCGGAGCAAGCGCCGCCGGATTTAAATAGTCCGGAGGCAGAGCACTCATCAGTTGAGCCCAGCAGCCCCACTAAGAAGTAAGAATCATCACCTGGAAAACAAGCCCAAGCGAGGATCATCCCCTAGGAATGAGCATTAACCCCTGGAGACGAGCATTAACCCCTGGATGGCTAAGTAACCCTTTCCCTACCCCCCCTAGACCAACGAGCATTAACCCCTGCATTCCCTGAAATCTTATCCCTAATCACTGAAATATTAACCCCTGTAGTGCCTACTCCTAATCCCTACAATATATAATTTACCCCTACCTTGCCATAGCCCTGTATTACCCTATCCCACCAACGCAGTATCCCTTTTCTTATATCCCATTACCCCATCCCTGCATTTACCCCTGCAGTGCCTTTACATTTCACCCCCACATTGCCTCCATAGCCTCATGCCCCTGTATTGCCCTGTTCTACCCTGTAGAGACAGGTTATAGTTAGGTTATGTATTTTGAGGTCTGCAAAAAATGGATCGGCAAAAAATACGGACATGGAAAGAAAATACGTTAGTGTGCATGAGACCTATTTAGGTTTATTGTTGTGCTGTTAGTGTATTGCCGTGTGCGTCTATGTATATATATTTATATAACCATTGATATAAATATAGATATAGTATAAATAATTGACTGTAGACGTATTATTGCTTTAATAAATATTTTATTATTAAAATACGGTATATAGTCTTTTGTAGTCGCTGTAATACAGCGCACTCAGTTCAGGAAACAGTGCAACAGGGAGAATAAAGAATAAATAGGCGGAGTTGGCAAAAGATGATTTACGCTTATTTATTAATATTAATTATTAATATTAATCCCAAATAATAATAATTAATATTTCCTTTAATAGGTAGCAAAAATGTTTGCAACATTTTAAAAAAAGTTGCAGTTGATTGATCATTCTGTCTTAATTCAGCTTGACAGACTACACACACAATTTCCCAACCAATTTTCCAAAAAGATATGAGTTGAGTGGTATAGAAATGCACAATCCCAAAAAGTTGTCAAGCCCTATTTTGGGACTTTTTGAAGTCAGCCTGGCCCACAGAGGAATGGGTGAGTCCCCCAGTGGGACCAATTAAATAAATGGCACATGGCACAGTAGACTGACTGCACTACATATAATAGGCAGCTTAGACAATCTCAACCAGCCTATGGGGGAAATTTATCATGCTATGGAGGAGATCTGCATGTAATAGCAGTAGTCTCCTCCGCTAGCGAGCAGACGATTGCTGGGAAGGAACGCTTCCTTCCTGACAATCGCCTGCCTGATCTGACTGTCTAATACAGCCTTAACTCATTGGGGTAGATTTATCAAAACTGGTGTAAAGGAAAACTGACTTAGTTGCCCCTAGCAACCAATCAGATTCCACCTTTCATTTTTCAGAGCTCCATTGGAAAATGAAAGGAAGAATCTGATTGGTTTCTATGGGCAACGAAGCCAGTTTTCCTTTATACCAATTGTGATAACCCCCCTCATGATTTTCAGATTTGACTGGTGGGCCATAGACACCCAGTCCAACCCTGGAAGCCAGATTTTGAAGTGCTAGGCATGATAAATTCCCTGCAATGTATTTAAGACACTTCCACAACAATTTTGAAAAAGTCTAGAAAAAGGGACGTGGAGTCATAAAAAGCATCAGATTAATAATGGCGTGCAACATTTTTGGCACAAAACACTGATATGACGTAAAAAATATATGAGCGTGAATCTAAATCGCACATCCACATGACTATGCTTTTGATATAACAACTGTTTTAAATTTCAGCATGATAAAACATGGCTATACAGCACTATCGTCCATCAATTGCTATGCACTATTAGGAGGCATTAGTATACTGTATACTAATGCCTCCTAATAGTGCACAGCAATAGATTGATAATAGTGCTGTATAGTCATGTTTTATCTTGCTGTATTTTTTAACAGTTGTTATATCAAAAGCATAGTAATGAGGATGTGCGATTTAGATTCTCTCTCATATATTTTATACATTGTATAGTCTTTTCTCCCCCCCTTCCCCTACCACATCTCATAAAATTCCTACCACATCTCATTTGGTGTTCCTGAGAGGCTGTGAACAGGTGAGCTCTTTGCACCAGTTCACATGCGGCGCTGGACGGTGGCCGTCGCTGCTTTTGTGCTGTGCTGGTGGAGTGATGGGACCCGGGGCCCAGGTGGCTTTGCCGCACAGTGGGGCCGCTGTGTGGCTGCTGGATCCCATTGCCTGCTGGAGTGGTGTGGGGGCGCGATAGTCGCCGCACAGTGCCACGCCAAAGTTAGAGTAGGTCCCCACTTTATAGAGGCAACCTCGTCGTGGTAAGTGGGCCTATGCTCTTTGATCACACTGTATACTAATGCCTCCTAATAGTGCACAGCAATAGATTGATAATAGTGCTGTATAGCCATGTTTTATCCTGCTGAAATTTAAAACAGTTGTTATATCAGAAGTATAGGAATGAGGATGTGCGATTTAGATTCTCTCTCACATATTGGATACTGATATGACATAAGCCAGCAATGAGGTGGCGTGAGGAAAAGTGTCTATAACGAGTTCCGCTAGTTCTATCGCACAGGTAGCCAACATAATAAATTCGATCCGGTTTCTGACTGTGCAGTTCAGTTTTATCCTGTCTAACTTTGGGATGTCATCAATAAATCTGTCCCATTGTATTTCCCTTAAAATGAGCCACATTATATGTATGTAAATCTATGTTTAGGATGTGCATTCATCAATTATGTATGCAAATTACCACTCCCTATTTCATCACCCCTCTTAGTAATGCTTCATTCACACGTCAGTGTTTTGGTCAGTGATTTTCATCAGTGATTGTGAGTCAAAACCTAAACACAGAACAGGTGCAGATCTTTCCCTTATACCTTATGCCTGTGGAGGCTCCAATCCTGGTTCTGGCTCACAATCACTGATGGAAATCACTGACCAAATACTGACGTGTGAGGGAAGCATAAGGGCAGAGACAAAATTGCTCATCTGCCACTGCTGTCATCCAGCCCATATTTAGTTTTTATTATTTTTTATAAAATTTTATTTAAATATAAAAGTTATTCAAATGGAAAACCATTTTAACTGGTAAATACTCTTAGGGGAATTTTATTAAAAAAACGCAATATGATAATTGTATTTGTTCTCCAAACCAGTAAAACGGCTAGGGCAGCGCTAAAGCCTGCCCATCAGAGCCGGTGACGTCACCGAACACACTGCCGGGCGGAAGTTTCTGCCCGTCAGTGTGTTATTGAAAACAAAAGAGCCCGTGCCCTGCGTGATTTAGCGCAGGGCAAGGAAGCGCATCTGAGCATGAGACGCTCTGATGCTAGCCTCAGGGGGGCTGCCTGGGTGAAAATAAGGGTATGTCTGGGTTCAGCTCTGAACCCAGACAACCCCTTTAAATGTATATTATTGAGATTTTATGTGATAGACCAACACAAAGTAGCAAGTATGTGCGAAGTGAAAAGAAAGTGATACATGGTTTTCAAATTATTTTTAAAATAAAAATCTGGAAAATGTGGCATATATTTGTATTCAGCCCTCCTGACTCAACACTTTGTAGGACCACCTTTCGCTGGAATTATAGCTGCAAGTCTTTTGGGATATGTCTCTACCAGTTTTGCCCATCTAGAGGCTGAAATCTTTGCCAATGTTTCTTAGCAAAATAGCTCAAGCTCAGTCAGATTGGATGGAGAGCGTCTGTCAACATAAATTTTCAAGTCTTGCCACAGATTCTTAATGGGATTTAGGTCTGGACTTTGACTGGGCCATTCTGACACATGAATATGCTTTCATCTAAACCATTCCATTGTAGCTCTGGCTGTATGTTTAGGGTTGTTGTCGCCCCAGTCTCAAGTCTTTTGCAGCATCTACTAGGTTTTCCTCCAGGATTGCCAAGTATTTAGCTCCATCCATCTTCCCATCAACTCTGACCAGCTTCCCTGTTCCTGCTGAAGAAATGCATCCCCACAGCATGATACTGCCACCACCATGTTTCATGGTGGGGATGGTGTGTTCAGGGTGATGTGCCACATATAGTGTTTTGCATTTAGACCAAAAAGTTCAACTTTGGTCTCATCTGACCAGAGCACCTTCCTCCACATGCTTGCTGTGTCCGCTTGCTTGCTGTGTACATGGCTTGTGGCAAACTGCAAACAGGACTTCTTATGCCTTGCTTTCAAAAATGGCTTTCTTCTTGCCACTCTTCCATAAAGGCCAGATTTGTGGAATATACGACTAATAGTTGTCCTGTGGACAGATTCTCCCACCTGAGCTGTGGATCTCTGCAGCTCCTCCAAAGTGACCATGGGCCTCTGGGCTGCTTCTCTAATTAGTGCTCTTCTTGGCTGGGCTGTCAGTTTAGATGGACTGCCATGTCTTGGTAGGTGTGCAGTTGTGCCTTCCATTTTTGGATGATGGATTGAACAGTGCTCCGTGAGATGTTCAGAGCTTGGGATATTTTTTTTTTTATAACCTAACCCTGCTTTACACTTCTCCACAACTTTATCCCTGACCTGTCCAGTGTTTTTCTTGGATTTCATGATGATGTTTGATCATGTTCTCTAACAAACCTCTGAGGCCTTCACAGAACAGCTGTAGTTATACTGAGAATAAATTACACACAGGTGGACACTATTTACGCTGGGTTCAGACCTGAGCGTACTGAAGGAGCGCTCTGTATGCGCGATTATTTCGGGCGTCTTACATACGCGGCCCTGGAAATGCAAACGCCCATTGTCGCGCGTTCCCGGAAGTCTATGTACGGGAACGCGCGACCATACGCCCCAAAGAAGCTCCTGTACTTCTTGGGGCGTAGGGCGTTTTACAGCGCGTTCATATGCGCTGTAAAACGCTCAGGTGAGAACCATTCCCATAGGGAATCATTGGATCCGTCATGGATCTGCAAAAACAAATCCGTTACAATAATACAACCGCATGCATCCGTCATGAACGGATCCGGTTGTATTATGTCTTCTATAGCTATGACGGATCCGTCTTGAACACCATTGAAAGTCAATGGGGGACGGATCCGTTTTCTATTGTGCCAGATTGTGTCAGAGAAAATAAAGTTGGTGAAAATGTCTACACCAACAAAACAGGCAAAATCACATTTCATATATTACCAAAAGCAGAGCCAAACGGATCCGTCCTGGCACATAATGTAGGTCAATGGGGACGGATCCGTTTGGCTCTGCTTTTGGTAATATATGTGATTTTGCCTGTTTTGTTGGTGTAGACATTTGCACCAACTTTATTATATATTTGCACCATTTTAAGAGTGGTTTGCACTATGCCTGCCAGTTTGCATTCACTAAGGGACGGACAGATGTTTTGTGGGTGGAGCTAAATTATTAGCCACAAAAAAGGTCATGAGTGTACTCCAGTCCCTGGTGACGTACAGACTGATTCAGCTTTTGTAAATTATTTTTATTTATTTATTTTACCCACTTATATAGCGCTACTATGTTCCGCAGCTCAAAATCTAAGTTCCCTATCAGTATGTCTTTGTGTGATTAGACTTTAAAGGGAAAAAATCTATAGGTATTTCATGCGACAAATTTAACATTCGGCATGTAACATTGTAAATTGGCTGGAAAAATAGCTTCAAACCAGGCAAAGTGCAAAGTGCAAAAAGTCATGACTTAAAGGGGTTATCCAAACTATAAAACATGCCCCCCAGTGCCCAGGCCCCTCATATAAGTTATACTTACCCTGCTCCCCAGCACCCATGTTGCTCCTGATCCCCGCACGGCCCCTGCTGCCTCTCCCTATTGTGCGGATCAAAACATCCGGCAATGGGAGGGGGCAGCCAATAGCAGGCCACGACGGAGACAAGCCTCCCTAGCATCGCGGGTGTTTTATATTTTGGATAACCCCTTTAATACATTAGCAGATTTATCACAGTGGCTCAGGCCTGAAGATAAATCTGGTTCAGGGATAGAAACTTTTTTGTAACTCTAAACTAACTATTGGTTGGCTGACCTCGTGGCAGAATTTCATGCCAGAATTGTGGCGCATTTTAGGCCATGCCCCTTTTACATTAAGCCATCTCCCTTTCAGACTAGTTGCAGAAACTTTCTCTTAACCTTTATGCACCAGATTGTGCCACTTTTTGTAGCCATTTATGGTAAGATCTAGGTCACTCACATTGGTAAATGTGTGTCATTATATATACAAATACAATTGGTACTTAGATACCCTCACCTTCACCGATCAGCTGTTTTAAGCGGTGCTGGTCCTGCAGCTCATCTCCCATTCAAGTGACAAAGAAGCATTATGTAATTATGGAGTATTGTCTTGGACAAACTTGAGATGAACTGAGGCTTTTACAACGTATGCTCTTCTGTAGGTCTTTTGCTGGTACCCGTCTGTTCACCTCACCTCACCCTGTCAGGATTGTGCTCTTAAAGTGGTCTTTACTCTTAAGTAGAGTAGGAACAGTCCTGAACTTTCTCCATTTGTAGATAATTTTTATTACCATGGATTGATGTACCCTCAGGTCTTAAGCAATGCTCCTGTAGCCTTTTTCAGTTTCAGGTGTCTTATCTTGTGAGCTTTGCTGAAACTCGTTTGCATGGAGGCAAGGTTCATGCTAACCAAGAAGAATAGCTTTGTCAACTTTGTGTTTATTTATTGGGCAAAGCTTCTGTGAAACCCACACATCTAATCCCATCTGCTTAATTTAAACACCTTTGGCCAGTTAGCTCTTGGATTAGTCACCAATACAGAGGTTCATTTAGTTTTACTCCCTTGATGTTTACTCAATGTGCTAAATAATAGACAAGAACTGTTGGGTTGAGCAAGACCTTTTAGTGCCCTATGCAGATAATGGAAATGTGTTCCCCCACTTCCCCCAAACCATAAATTCAGTTCTACATAATTGATGATTGGGTCACTGGGAGAGAAGAAGCTAAAAGGAACAACACTGGTAGTCTATGGGAATGAAGTGAATGGGCTCATCACCACATTTTTGAGTCAAGTACTTGGTGTCCAGTGGTTTATTCACCACTTCAGGTTCCAGTTAACAGAACTACTACGTTTAGCTGTTGTGGTTCTGGTGACTATAGTGTCCCTTAATATAGAGAAAGAAAAAAGAATCAGTACAAAAGTATCAAATAAAATGGCTGTATTGTTATTGTAAAAATTTTAAAAGTACAACTTCTGACACAAATATATAGTATTTTGCAGATTACAATGTGCAGATAGTACTGTACTACTAATCCCTCCATCCACCCCTACATACAGGGTAATACAGCGCCACATACCTTTTACATCCAGTGATGTCTCTTTGATGTAGATGTTCTCTTTCCTCATCTTCTCTTTTCAGACCTTCAGACCAGACCACCATTTTTCAGCCATTTCTCGTCTCTGCAGTTTGACAAACAAAATCTTAGTTTACTACTTTTCCATCATCCTCCCATCTTCTGGACAAATAATCCTACCACCCCCAATACTGTGCCGCTGTGATCCCCAATACAATACTGCAGAAACAGATAAACCCCCTGATAATAGTAGTACCATGCAGATAGTGCCCTTCAATAATTATTGGCACACAGTGCCCTAAAATAACTAGGCCCAGCAAATAGTGCCCCAGACACTAATAGTGTAAACATAACGTCCCCCAAAAATAATTGTGGTAAGCTGATACTGTGCCAAGGTGCCCCCACAGTCATAGTGCTCCCAAAAGTCCCACCAATAGGAATAATTATTTGCTAGAGCACACATGGTAGTAAGACTGCTCCTAAAGTGCCCCCAACATGTCCCCACTGTGCCCTAGAAGTAATAATGCTCCAATAGTGCCCATACTAGTAATCATAGACCCCCAGTAGTAATAAAGCCCATCATGATGCCCCTCAGTATTAATAATTCTCCTTATAATGTGCCAATGCAAAAAATACCCCCTTTTAATGCCCCCAGTTGAGCTAATGTCCCTATAGTGCCCCCATAATGTACCAGTATAAAATGCCCCATATATAGTGCCCCAGTTGATGCCCTCAGTGTCCCCCATAAAATACCTCTTCTTAGTGCCCTCGATAGATGAGCCCATAGTAATCCTCTCTCCCCCTCCCCATAGTACCCACCATAATGTGCCCCAGTATAAAATGCCCCTATACAGAGCCCCCTAAATAGAATACCCCTCCTTTGTGGCCTCAGTAGAAGCCCCCATAGTGCCCCCAATAATGTGCCAGTAAAAAGTGTCACCAATAGTGTGCCAGTAAGAAGTGCCCCCATAGATGTCCCCACAGTGCCCCCCAATAATGTGGCAGTAAGATGTGCCCCCATAGATGCCCCCCAATCATGTGCCAGTAACAAGTGACCCCATAGACGCCCCCCAATCATGTGCCAGTAACAAGTGCCCCCATATATTCCCCCAATTATGTGCCAGTAACAAGTGCCCCCATATATGCCCCCAATCATGTTCCAATAACAAGTGCCCCCGTAGATTCCCCCAATCATGTGCCAGTAACAAGTGTCCCCATAGATGCCCCCCAATCATGTGCCAGTAACAAGTTCCCCCATAGATGCCCCTAATTATGTGCCAGTAACAGATGCCCCCAATTATGTGCCAAAAACAGATGCCCCCATAGATGTCCCCCAATCATGTGCCAGTAACAAGTGCCCCCATAGATGCTCCCCAATCATGTGCCAGTAACAAGTGCCCCCATAGATGCTCCCCAATCCCAATCATGTGCCAGTAACAGGTGCCCCCATGGATGCCCCCAATCATGTGCCAGTAACAGGTGCCCCCATAGATGTCCCCCAATCATGTGCCAGTAACAGATGCCCCCATAGATGCCCCCCAATCATGTGCCAGTGGTAGTACCATATATACCTCCATCAGGCTGGCAGCGATGCGATGCAGGCCTTTTCCGGCCTATGTCCTGCTCTGTACGGCTCAGGCAGCGCGATGACTGCAGGCCTAGTGCCTGCAGCCTATCAGAGGAACGGGGAAGGGAGACGCCTCTCCCTCCCCTGCCCCGCCGCAGCACCTTCATCTGTATCACTGTCCTGATGACAGCGATACAGATGACTATGGAGATGAGCGCTTTCACAATGGAAGCGCTAATCTCCCTGTGCCCTGCTGCTGCTCCCCACGTCACCAGTGGCCAACGAGGCTCAAGAGGCAGCTGCCTTGGGTGCCCAGGAGCAAATGCCCCTTTTGCCCCGCGTTAAAGACTGCCTTGCTGATGTAGTATGCAAGGCTTTTAGCAGAGCAGATTGACAGCAGGCAGGAGCTCACATAGCACATCACTGCGCCTGCCTGTATCCGCCTATGTCTACAGACACTGCTAACCTACTGTGTTCCAGTCACAAGTAGTGCATATACAATGCATTCGTTCATACCCTTTTACTTTTTTTACATTTTGCTAGGTTGCGGCCTTGTGCTAAAATTAAAACAAAATTCAAGGTTTTCCCCTTCATTCTGCATTCATTATCACATATTGAGAAAGTGGAAATTGAATTTTAGAAATGTTTGCAAATTTATTTAAAAGGAAAAACTAAAATTTTGCATGGACATAAGTATTCAGACCATTTCTCTTGATCATCTTCGAGATGTTTCTACATCTTGACTGAAGTCCACCTGTGCTAAATTCAGTTGAATGGACATGATTTAGAAAGACACTCCTTGTCTATATAAGGTCTTAGAGCTGACAATACAGATCAGAGCAAAAACCAAGCCATGAGGAGGACAGAACTACCTGTATACCTCAGAGACAGGATAGTGCGGAGGGTACAACACATTTCTACTGCACAGTGACTGCCATATTTTTTTTAATGGAAAAAGTTTGGAAAAACCAGTACTCTTTCAAGAGTTGGCCCCACCAAACTAAGTAATTAGGGGGAGAGGGGCTGAACAACTTTGATAAGAGAGGTGACTAAGAACCCAATGCTCACTCTGAGTATCAAAGATGAGCAGATGGGAGAAACTTCCAGAAGGTCAGCCATCACTGCAGCACCCAACCAATCTGGGCTTTATAGCAGAGTGACCAGAAAGAAGCCTCTCCTCAGAAAAAGGCACATGAAAGCCCGCCTGGAGTTTGCACCTAAAGGACTTTGAGACTGAGAAACAAGATTCTCTGGTCTGATGAAACCAAGATTGAACTTTTTGGCCTCAATTCTAAGCATCATGTTTGGAGGAAACCAGGCATTGCCCAATACCATCCCTACAGTGAAGCATGGTGGCGGCAGTATCATTTTGTGGGGGTGGGACAGGAAGACTGATGAGAGTTGGAGGAATGCTGAATGGAGCTAAATACAGACATATACCTAATGAAAACCTGATGCACAGTGCTCTGGACCTCTGGGCTGAAGGTTCACCTTCTAAAAAGACAGTGACTATAAGCACACAGCCAAAACAACACAAGAGTGGCTTAAGGCGTTTAGACAGCACAATCTGCTGCCCAGAAATGATCATTTAGGTGCCTGCACAAATGACAGGATTATCCGATTTCACTCATTCATTGATCGGCGGCACCTTTACACAGGCAGATTGTTGGGAACGGGCGTTCGCAGGAAGGTTCATTCTCAATAATCTGTCAAAGAATTTGCCCATGTAAATCCACCTTTAGGGATAACTCTGTGAAGAGAATTCTAAATTATTACAACTAAGGCTACTTTCACACTAGCTTTAACATTTTCCAGTATTGAGATCCGTCATAGGATCTCAATACCGGAAAAAAGGTTTCCGTTTTGTCCCCATTCATTGTCAATGGGGACAAAACGTAACTGAACAAAACAGAATGCTCCAAAATGCATTCCGTTCCATTCTCATACCGGAGAGTAAACTGCAGCATGCTGTGGTTTGCTTTCCGTCCTGGGATGCGGAGCAATATGTCATGACCCACAATGCAAGTCAATGGGGACGGATCCGTTTTCTCTGACACTATCTGACACAATAGAAACGGATCCGTCCTCCATTGACTTTTAATGAAGTTCATGACGGATCTGTCTTGGCAATGTTAAAGATAATACAACCGTATCCGTTCATAACGGATGCAGATGGTTGTATTATCAGTAACGGAAGCGTTTTTTACTGAACCCTGCCGGATCCAGCTAAAACGCTAGTGTAAAAGTAGCCTAATATCAGTGATGACAATGTACTCGCTCACAAAGATTGGCCATTAAACAATTGAAAAATATGTCTGAGATAATAATCAAACACTCAAATTTAGCTTTGTGTCAATGCAACAGTCTGCGTTACAAACGATGGAATATGCAATCGAAATTACAATTTTGTGAACCATAATCGTCAGGGGGTCATTGTCGAAACATTCACTACACCAAGAAACAACTCTTCCGTCGCTCAATCGTACTGATCATCGCCTTGTGTAAAGGTACCTTTACATATAATCCTCTGATGAAATTCAAAAGGCAGTTGGAGCTAATTTTAGACCAAGCAGTAGAAGATGGGGTAATTACAGCAAGAGAGAGGACATTTTTATGGGTAGAAGACCCTAAGATCTGAACTTTTCATCTACTACTCAAAGTCCAAAAGAGTATGACACAACCCTTGGGACATCCCACAGTCTCCATTATGGGGAGTCTCTGTGAACCAATTTGTAAATTTAGCGATGGCATTTTGAAAACAATAGTTGAAACATTTCCTTCCTACCTAAAGGACACGAGTGATGTGCTAAGTAAAACTGATATTACACAACTGGATGATGATATGTTGATGGCAACGATAGATTTGAAATCATTATACAAGTCAATACAGCATGATGATGGTTTGCAAGCAACATGATATCTCCTGTCCACCTGGGAGGGTGAGTTCTGAGAGTTTGTTTTGAACCTTTTGGACTTTGCACTGATTCATAATTTTTTTGTAATGGTGCCTAAGAATAAAAAGGTAAATTTCTGGGGAAGATACATTGATGTTCTGGTCATTTAGCATGGCACCAAGGCTAAATTAGCCACCTTTGTTGGTGTCTTGAATACCAATGACCAGAACATCCGACTTACGCTTAAGTGTAAACACTAAATTGATTTTCTTAATCTCTCCTTAAAGGTGGATTTTGAAAAATATATCCAGACAGATGTATTCAGAAAAGAAATGGACGTTAACAGTCGCCTGCATGCCAAGTCCTCTCACCCGAGGAGCTACTAACAGGCCAGTTCCTGTGGATGAAGTGGATTTGTTCCTCCAAAACGTATTTCGAAAACAATCCCAGGACTTAAAGATTTGCCAAGCGGAGATACAAGAAGCATGTAATTCACAAAGGTTATGAGAGAGCCAAGGAAGCCAAAAGGCAAGATCTATTGCACCCCAAGCAGATTAATATGAGACAGGATGCGAAGGTGAGGTTTATTTCACCATATAATTCAAAGTGGCAAGATATGAAGTCAGCGTTATCTAAATATTGGGACATTTTAATAGCAGATGACATCCTAAAGAAACATATACCTGCTTGCCCCAGTATAACATACAGATGAGCTAAAAACCTACAGGACATTTTAGTCCAGAGCCACTACAAAGAAGAAACATAAACTCTTATGTTTTGCTCAAAAGGGCCAAAATGGGGAAGCAAACCATGAGGGAGGTGTGTTGCCCCAATGTTGAAAGAACTCTTACGTTCACTGACTCGAGCAGATCAATGGAATAAAAGATTACATACCCAATTTCCTGTCGGACATGTGGAGTCACCTACTCAGCGAGTTGTCCATGGGGATTACAGTACATAGGACTGACGTCACGCAAATTCAGACGTAGAGTGAAGAAGCATGTGCTATGGATTGAAACGGCAAAAGAAGAGGAGGATATAACCAAATTGAAAACTTTACTGAGGCACGTTAAATTGATGCATAATTGTGACGGCTCTTTGTTGAAAGTCAGAGGAATTGATTAAATCTTACATGACAAGAAAAGAGGAGACTGGAAGAGGATTCTAGCTCAGAGGTGAAATGCATTAGATACTGTGACACCTGAGAGGCTAAATGAAAATATGCCATGAAGTATACTTCTGGATTGACCACATTTTTTGGACTTTCTGGTTACTTCACAAGATGACCCTCTATCCCTCTATGACATCATATACCATAACACCTTATTGAATTCCCCCCCCCCTTTGTTTTCTAGCCCCCTTTCCCCTCCCTTCCTTCTTTAGTAGGGTATTATTATTGTCTTTTTTGCTAGTTTGATTAATTGTACAAATTATTACTTGGCACGTTACTTGGCACTCTGCACTTCATAGTTCCTGGGTTGTCCCTCTCTGGTCCGTAATTCTCATCTTCAGTGAGGACTGGAGTCAACTGAGGGACACCCTGGTCCCTTTATGGCACCAATTGTATATGAATGTATTATTTTTTTTTATATTGTACTGTTCTTCACGGATCATGCAATTAGGTTATCATGAATGTGTATTCTATTCATCTCATCTATTGGGGTGATATTATATGTCTATTATCATTATTTATTTTATTATATACATCAATTAGCATTTTGCTCTTTCTATTAATTATCAGCTTTGTTTTTCTTTTTGAGATCTCCCGGGGTGACCAGCAAGAACAGTATCATGATGCTTCAAGGAGCATCATGATACTGTTCTTGCTGGTCACCCCGGGAGGAGAGCCACGGTAGATCTCATTGCTCGGAGATTTTGGTGGCCAGCTCTTCGTAAGTCGGTGGAGGGTTTTGTGGCTGCTTGTGAGACGTGCGCTCGCGCTAAGGTCCCTCGTTCACGGCCTTCAGGTTCCCTTCTCCCGTTACCCATACCTTCCCGTCCTTGGACACACCTGTCCATGGACTTTATCACGGATCTTCCTCGTTCCTCAGGGAAGTCGGTGATCCCGGTGGTGGTGGACCGTTTTAGCAAGATAGCTCATTTCGTACCTTTCCCTGGTTTACCCAATGCTAAAACGTTGGCGCAAGCTTTTGTCGACCATATTGTTAAATTGCATGGCATTCCCTCTGATATTGTTTCCGATAGAGGCACGCAGTTTGTGTCCAGGTTCTGGAAGGCTTTCTGTTCTCGCCTGGGGGTTCGGCTGTCCTTCTCTTCTGCTTTTCACCCGCAGTCGAATGGTCAGACTGAGCGCCTCAATCAGAATCTGGAGACATATTTGCGCTGTTTCGTGGCAGAGAACCAGGAGGATTGGTGTTCATTTCTCCCTCTTGCTGAGTTTGCTCTGAACAACCGCCGTCAGGAATCTTCTGATAAGTCGCCATTCTTTGGTGCATATGGGTTCCATCCTCAGTTTGGGACATTCTCGGGAGGGGCTCTTTCTGGTTTGCCTGAGGAGGAGAGATTTTCCTCGTCTTTGTCTACCATTTGGCAAAAGATTCAGAGTAATCTTAGAAAGATGAGTGAGAAGTATAAGCGTGTGGCTGATAAGAGACGTGTGCCTGGTCCGGACCTGAGTGTGGGTGATCTGGTGTGGTTGTCTACAAGAAATATTAAACTGAAGGTTCCCTCCTGGAAATTGGGTCCCAAGTTTATTGGGCCTTATAAAATCTTGTCAGTCATCAATCCTGTTGCCTTCCGTCTTGATCTTCCACGGGTTTGGAAGATACATAATGTATTTCACAGATCTCTCTTAAAACCATATGTCCAGCCCACGGTACCCTCCTCTTTGCCTCCTCCTCCGATTTTGGTTGATGGCAATCTGGAGTTTGAGGTTTCCAGAATTGTGGACTCTCGCATTGTCCGCAGTTCTCTCCAGTACCTCGTTCATTGGAAGGGTTATGGTCCTGAGGAGAGGATGTGGGTTCCGGTGTCGGACATTAAAGCCACTCGCCTCATCAGGGCATTTCATAGGGCTCATCCTGAGAAGGTGGGTCCTGGGTGTCCGGAGTCCACCCGTAGAGGGGGGGGTACTGTCACTACCAGAGCTTTGGGACGTTCTCACAGCTCTGTTTCTCCACCCCTGTGATGATGTCACTACTAGAGCTGGGAGGAGTATTCTGTTTCCTTCCTCCCAGCTGTTCCTCCTCCGTTTGATTCCCCTGCCTTTATATTCCCCCTCCTCCTATTGTAGGTGTGGATTATATTTCTCATTTGGGTTGTAGCTCTTGCTTGAGTATCTTCCCTTGTATGCTATCCTTTCACTGGACCTGTGTTCTGCTGCAGCAAGTACTCCGGATATTGCCAGCCTGTCTTTGGATCCGTCTTCACTGCGGCTGCAGCCCTTCAGCTAAGTGTGCAGACATTGCTGTGTATCTGTGTGTTCTCTGACTGGATCCGAGGCGACCACGGTTCCCTCCATATACTGAGCAGGGCACCGGTGGCCGTGCCCCTTCCACTATTGTAGGGGTTACAGTGGTCATCAGTCTTAGGTACGCGGGCATGCCTCCTTCCACCATTTGGATCCGGGCATGAGCTTAGCAGCATAGGGAGAGCTTTTGAGGGTCTGACAGGGGTCACCCTTTATCCTCCCTAGTTTGGGTCCGGTCAGTAGCTCTATTTTCTGTGCATGCTCTTGTTGCTCACATACAGCCGTGACACATCTCTATTCAACCAAATCTGCACAGTTTTAGCTGGTCAAGTTATTTGTAGTGACCGTAAAAGCAGACTTTTTGTTCTGGGTTGAAAAAGCATTCCCAAATTTGCCATTCTCAAAATTGTGGTGAACGGGAACAATGAGGAAAACATCTAATAAGGGACGCGGACGTGGACATGGTCGTGGTGGTGTTAGTGGACCCTCTGGTGCTGGGAGAGGACGTGGCCGTTCTGCCACAGCCACACGTCCTAGTGAACCAACTACCTCAGGTCCCAGTAGCCAGCAGAATTTACAGCGATATTTGGTGGGGCCCAATGCCGTTCTAAGGATGGTAAGGCCTGAGCAGGTACAGGCATTAGTCAATTGGGTGGCCGACAGTGGATCCAGCACGTTCACATCTGAGCCTGTGTCACCGAAGTGCATTTAACCATCAACAGTCTGGTTATTTTTTGGCCATATACTACATCAGCTGCAGGCTGAGCCTGTGTCACCGAAGTGCATTTAACCATCAACAGTCTGGTTATTTTTTGGCCATATATTACATCAGGGGCAAGTTGAGCCTGTCACCCAGCGCCTTAAAAATAGACCTGACATTTCTATTCAACCAAATCTGCACAGTTTTAGCTGGTCAAGTTATTTGTAGTGACCGTCAAAGCAGACTTTTTGTTCTGGGTTGAAAAAGCATTCCCAAATTTGCCATTCTGAAAATAACTAGTTTGTGGTATTTCAGGCCTACTTGAAATCTATCCCAAAAAGAAAATCTTACATTGAAGTTATTGATAGTATCATTCAGAAAAACCTAAGACACACGCTAGCGTGCTGATAGAAGTGTCATTCTGTGATTAAACCTATAACTGTCACACAGCGCAAAAAAAAAAACAGGTCTCACATCTCTATTCAACCAAATCTGCACAGTTTTAGCTGGTCAAGTTATTTGTAGTGACCGTCAAAGCAGACTTTTTGTTCTGGGTTGAAAAAGCATTCCCAAATTTGCCATTCTGAAAATAACTAGTTTGTGGTATTTCAGGCCTACTTGAAATCTATCCCAAAAAGAAAATCTTACATTGAAGTTATTGATAGTATCATTCAGAAAAACCTAAGACAAACGCTAGCGTGCTGATAGAAGTGTCATTCTGTGATTAAACCTATAACTGTCACACAGCGCAAAAAAAAACAGGTCTCACATCTCTATTCAACCAAATCTGCACAGTTTTAGCTGGTCAAGTTATTTGTAGTGACCGTCAAAGCAGACTTTTTGTTCTGGGTTGAAAAAGCATTCTCAAATTTGCCATTCTGAAAATAACTAGTTTGTGGTATTTCAGGCCTACTTGAAATCTATCCCAAAAAGAAAATCTTACATTGAAGTTATTGATAGTATCATTCAGAAAAACCTAAGACACACGCTAGCGTGCTGATAGAAATGTCATTCTGTGATTAAACCTATAACTGTCACACAGCGCAAAAAAAAACAGGTCTCACATCTCTATTCAACCAAATCTGCACAGTTTTAGCTGGTCAAGTTATTTGTAGTGACCGTCAAAGCAGACTTTTTGTTCTGGGTTGAAAAAGCATTTTCAGAATGGCAAATTTGGGAATAACTAGTTTGTGGTATTTCAGGCCTACTTGAAATCTATCCCAAAAAGAAAATCTTACATTGAAGTTATTGATAGTATCATTCAGAAAAACCTAAGACACACGCTAGCGTGCTGATAGAAGTGTCATTCTGTGATTAAACCTATAACTGTCACACAGCGCAAAAAAAAACAGGTCTCACATCTCTATTCAACCAAATCTGCACAGTTTTAGCTGGTCAAGTTATTTGTAGTGACCGTCAAAGCAGACTTTTTGTTCTGGGTTGAAAAAGCATTCCCAAATTTGCCATTCTGAAAATAACTAGTTTGTGGTATTTCAGGCCTACTTGAAATCTATCCCAAAAAGAAAATCTTACATTGAAGTTATTGATAGTATCATTCAGAAAAACCTAAGACACACGCTAGCGTGCTGATAGAAGTGTCATTCTGTGATTAAACCTATAACTGTCACACAGCGCAAAAAAAAACCAGGTCTCACATCTCTATTCAACCAAATCTGCACAGTTTTAGCTGGTCAAGTTATTTGTAGTGACCGTCAAAGCAGACTTTTTGTTCTGGGTTGAAAAAGCATTCCCAAATTTGCCATTCTGAAAATAACTAGTTTGTGGTATTTCAGGCCTACTTGAAATCTATCCCAAAAAGAAAATCTTACATTGAAGTTATTGATAGTATCATTCAGAAAAACCTAAGACACACGCTAGCGTGCTGATAGAAGTGTCATTCTGTGATTAAACCTATAACTGTCACACAGCGCAAAAAAAAACAGGTCTCACATCTCTATTCAACCAAATCTGCACAGTTTTAGCTGGTCAAGTTATTTGTAGTGACCGTCAAAGCAGACTTTTTGTTCTTGGTTGAAAAAGCATTCCCAAATTTGCCATTCTGAAAATAACTAGTTTGTGGTATTTCAGGCCTACTTGAAATCTATCCCAAAAAGAAAATCTTACATTGAAGTTATTGATAGTATCATTCAGAAAAACCTAAGACACACGCTAGCGTGCTGATAGAAGTGTCATTCTGTGATTAAACCTATAACTGTCACACAGCGCAAAAAAAAAACAGGTCTCACATCTCTATTCAACCAAATCTGCACAGTTTTAGCTGGTCAAGTTATTTGTAGTGACCGTCAAAGCAGACTTTTTGTTCTGGGTTGAAAAAGCATTCCCAAATTTGCCATTCTGAAAATAACTAGTTTGTGGTATTTCAGGCCTACTTGAAATCTATCCCAAAAAGAAAATCTTACATTGAAGTTATTGATAGTATCATTCAGAAAAACCTAAGACACACGCTAGCGTGCTGATAGAAGTGTCATTCTGTGATTAAACCTATAACTGTCACACAGCGCCAAAAAAAACAGGTCTCACATCTCTATTCAACCAAATCTGCACAGTTTTAGCTGGTCAAGTTATTTGTAGTGACCGTCAAAGCAGACTTTTTGTTCTGGGTTGAAAAAGCATTCCCAAATTTGCCATTCTGAAAATAACTAGTTTGTGGTATTTCAGGCCTACTTGAAATCTATCCCAAAAAGAAAATCTTACATTGAAGTTATTGATAGTATCATTCAGAAAAACCTAAGACACACGCTAGCGTGCTGATAGAAGTGTCATTCTGTGATTAAACCTATAACTGTCACACAGCGCAAAAAAAACCAGGTCTCACATCTCTATTCAACCAAATCTGCACAGTTTTAGCTGGTCAAGTTATTTGTAGTGACCGTCAAAGCAGACTTTTTGTTCTGGGTTGAAAAAGCATTCCCAAATTTGCCATTCTGAAAATAACTAGTTTGTGGTATTTCAGGCCTATTTGAAATCTATCCCAAAAAGAAAATCTTACATTGAAGTTATTGATAGTATCATTCAGAAAAACCTAAGACACACGCTAGCGTGCTGATAGAAGTGTCATTCTGTGATTAAACCTATAACTGTCACACAGCGCAAAAAAAAAACAGGTCTCACATCTCTATTCAACCAAATCTGCACAGTTTTAGCTGGTCAAGTTATTTGTAGTGACCGTCAAAGCAGACTTTTTGTTCTGGGTTGAAAAAGCATTCCCAAATTTGCCATTCTGAAAATAACTAGTTTGTGGTATTTCAGGCCTACTTGAAATCTATCCCAAAAAGAAAATCTTACATTGAAGTTATTGATAGTATCATTCAGAAAAACCTAAGACACACGCTAGCGTGCTGATAGAAGTGTCATTCTGTGATTAAACCTATAACTGTCACACAGCGCAAAAAAAAAACAGGTCTCACATCTCTATTCAACCAAATCTGCACAGTTTTAGCTGGTCAAGTTATTTGTAGTGACCGTCAAAGCAGACTTTTTGTTCTGGGTGGAAAAAGCATTCCCAAATTTGCCATTCTGAAAATAACTAGTTTGTGGTATTTCAGGCCTACTTGAAATCTATCCCAAAAAGAAAATCTTACATTGAAGTTATTGATAGTATCATTCAGAAAAACCTAAGACACACGCTAGCGTGCTGATAGAAGTGTCATTCTGTGATTAAACCTATAACTGTCACACAGCGCAAAAAAAAAACAGGTCTCACATCTCTATTCAACCAAATCTGCACAGTTTTAGCTGGTCAAGTTATTTGTAGTGACCGTCAAAGCAGACCTTTTGTTCTGGGTTGAAAAAGCATTCCCAAATTTGCCATTCTCAAAATTGTGGTGAACGGGAACAATGAGGAAAACATCTAATAAGGGACGCGGACGCGGACGTGGACATGGTCGTGGTGGTGTTAGTGGACCCTCTGGTGCTGGGAGAGGACGTGGCCGTTCTGCCACAGCCACACGTCCTAGTGAACCAACTACCTCAGGTCCCAGTAGCCAGCAGAGTTTACAGCGATATTTGGTGGGGCCCAATGCCGTTTTAAGGATGGTAAGGCCTGAGCAGGTACAGGCATTAGTCAATTGGGTGGCCGACAGTGGATCCAGCACGTTCACATTATCTCCCACCCAGTCTTCTGCAGAAAGCGCACAGATGGCGCATGAAAACCAAGCCCATCGGTCTGTCACATCACCCCCATGCATATCAGGGAAACTGTCTGAGCCTCAAGTTATGCAGCAGTCTCTTATGCTGTTTGAAGACTCTGCTGCCAGGGTTTCCCAAGGGCATCCACCTAGCCCTTCCCCAGGGGTGGAAGAGATAGAATGCACTAACGCACAACCACTTATTTTTCCTGATGATGAGGACATGGGAATACCACCTCAGCACGTCTCTGATGATGACGAAACACAGGTGCCAACTGCTGCGTCTTTCTGCAGTGTCCAGACTGAACAGGAGGTCAGGGATCAAGACTGGGTGGAAGACGATGCAGGGGACGATGAGGTCCTAGACCCCACATGGAATGAAGGTCGTGCCACTGACTTTCACAGTTTGGAGGAAGAGGCAGTGGTGAGACCGAGCCAACAGCGTAGCAAAAGAGGGAGCAGTGGGAAAAATCAGAACACCCGCTGCCAAGAGACTCCGCCTGCTACTGACCGCCGCCATCTGGGACCGAGCACCCCAAAGGCAGCTTCAAGGAGTTCCCTGGCATGGCACTTCTTCAAACAATGTGCTGACGACAAGACCCGAGTGGTTTGCACGCTGTGCCATCAGAGCCTGAAGCGAGGCATTAACGTTCTGAACCTTAGCACAACCTGCATGACCAGGCACCTGCATGCAAAGCATGAACTGCAGTGGAGTAAACACCTTAAAAACAAGGAAGTCACTCAGGCTCCCCCTGCTACATCTTCTGCTGCTGCCGCCTCGGCCCCTTCTGCTGCTGCTGCCGCCGCCTCGGCCTCTTCCTCCGCCTCTGGAGGAACGTTGGCACCTGCCGCCCAGCAAACATGGGATGTACCACCAACACCACCACCTGCGTCACCAAGCATCTCAACCATGTCACACGGCAGCGTTCAGCTCTCCATCTCACAAACATTTGAGAGAAAGCGTAAATTCTCACCTAGCCACCCTCGATCCCTGGCCCTGAATGCCAGCATTTCTAAACTACTGGCCTATGAAATGCTGTCATTTAGGCTGGTGGACACACACAGCTTCAAACAGCTCATGTCACTTGCTGTCCCACAGTATGTTGTTCCCAGCCGCCACTACTTCTCTAAGAGAGCCGTGCCTTCCCTGCACAAACAAATGGCCGATAAAATCAAGTGTGCACTGCGCAACGCCATCTGTGGCAAGGTCCACCTAACCATAGATACGTGGACCAGTAAGCACGGCCATGGACGCTATATCTCCCTAACTGCACACTGGGTAAATGTAGTGGCGGCTGGGCCCCAGGCGGAGAGCTATTTGGCGCACGTCCTTCCGCCGCCAAGGATCGCAGGGCAACATTCTTTGCCTCCTGTCTCCTCCTCCTCCTACTCAGCTTCCTCCTCCTCTTCTTCCACCTGCTCATCCAGTCAGCCACACACCTTCACCACCAACTTCAGCACAGCACGGGGTAAACGTCAGCAGGCCATTCTGAAACTCATATGTTTGGGGGACAGGCCCCACACCGCACAGGAGTTGTGGCGGGGTATAGAACAACAGACCGACGAGTGGTTGCTGCCGGTGAGCCTCAAGCCCGGCCTGGTGGTGTGCGATAATGGGCGAAATCTCGTTGCAGCTCTGGGACTAGCCGGTTTGACGCACATCCCTTGCCTGGCGCATGTGCTGAATTTGGTGGTGCAGAAGTTCATTCGCAACTACCCCGACATGTCAGAGCTGCTGCATAAAGTGCGGGCCGTCTGTTCGCGCTTCCGGCGTTCACACCCTGCCGCTGCTCGCCTGTCTGCGCTACAGCGTAACTTCGGCCTTCCCGCTCACCGCCTCATATGCGACGTGCCCACCAGGTGGAACTCCACCTTGCATATGCTGGACAGACTGTGCGAGCAGCAGCAGGCCATAGTGGAGTTTCAGCTGCAGCACGCACGGGTCAGTCGCACTGCGGATCAGACTCACTTCACCACCAATGACTGGGCCTCCATGCGAGACCTGTGCGCCCTGTTGCGCTGTTTCGAGTACTCCACCAACATGGCCAGTGGCGATGACGCCGTTATCAGCGTTACAATACCACTTCTATGTCTCCTTGAGAAAACACTTAGGGCGATGATGGAAGAGGAGGTGGCCCAGGAGGAAGAGGAGGAAGAGGGGTCATTTTTAGCACTTTCAGGCCAGTCTCTTCAAAGTGACTCAGAGGGAGGTTTTTTGCAACACCAGAGGCCAGGTACAAATGTGGCCAGACAGGGCCCACTACTGGAGGACGAGGAGGACGAGGATGAGGAGGAGGTGGAGGAGGATGAGGATGAAGCATGTTCACAGCGGGGTGGCACCCAAAGCAGCTCGGGCCCATCACTGGTGCGTGGCTGGGGGGAAACACAGGACGATGACGATACGCCTCCCACAGAGGACAGCTTGTCCTTACCTCTGGGCAGCCTGGCACACATGAGCGACTACATGCTGCAGTGCCTGCGCAACGACAGCAGAGTTGCCCACATTTTAACGTGTGCGGACTACTGGGTTGCCACCCTGCTGGATCCCCGGTACAAAGACAATGTGCCCACCTTACTTCCTACACTGGAGCGTGATAGGAAGATACGCGAGTATAAGCGCACGTTGGTAGACGCGCTACTGAGAGCATTCCCAAATGTCACAGGGGAACCAGTGGAAGCCCAAGGCCAAGGCAGAGGAGGAGCAAGAGGTCGCCAACGCAGCTGTGTCACGCCCAGCTCCTCTGAGGGCAGGGTTAGCATGGCAGAGATGTGGAAAAGTTTTGTCAACACGCCACAGCTAAGTGCACCACCACCTGATACGGAACGTGTTAGCAGGAGGCAACATTTCACTAACATGGTGGAACAGTACCTGTGCACACCCCTCCACGTACTGACTGATGGTTCGGCCCCATTCAACTTCTGGGTCTCCAAATTGTCCACGTGGCCAGAGCTAGCCTTTTATGCCTTGGAGGTGCTGGCCTGCCCGGTGGCCAGCGTTTTGTCTGAACGTGTATTCAGCACGGCAGGGGGCGTCATTACAGACAAACGCAGCCGCCTGTCTACAGCCAATGTGGACAAGCTGACGTTCATAAAAATGAACCAGGCATGGATCCCACAGGACCTGTCCATCCCTTGTGCAGATTAGATATTAACTACCTCCCCTTAACAATATATTATTCTACTCCAGGGCACTTCCTCATTCAATACTATTTTTAATTTCATTTTACCATTATATTGCGGGGCAACCCAAAGTTGAATGAACCTCTCCTCTGTCTGGGTGCCGGGGCCTAAATGTGTGACAGTGGCCTGTTCCAGTGGTGGGTGACGTGAAGCCTGATTCTCTGCTATGACATGAAGACTGATTCTGCGCTGACATAAGGCCAGATTCTCTGTTACGGGACCTCTCTCCTCTGCCTGGGTGCCTGGGCCTAAATGTGTGACAGTGGCCTGTTCCAGTGGTGGGTGACGTGAAGCCTGATTCTCTGCTATGACATGAAGACTGATTCTGCACTGACATAAGGCCAGATTCTCTGTTACGGGACCTCTCTCCTCTGCCTGGGTGCCTGGGCCTAAATGTGTGACAGTGGCCTGTTCCAGTGGTGGGTGACGTGATGCCTGATTCTCTGCTATGACATGAAGACAGATTCTGTGCTGACATAAGGCCATATTCTCTGTTACGGGACCTCTCTCCTCTGCCTGGGTGCCTGGGCCTAAATGTGCGACAGTGGCCTGTTCCAGTGGTGGGTGACGTAAAGCCTGATTCTCTGCTATGACATGAAGACTGATTCTGCGCTGACATAAGGCCAGATTCTCTGTTACGGGACCTCTCTCCTCTGCCTGGGTGCCTGGGCCTAAATGTGTGACAGTGGCCTGTTCCAGTGGTGGGTGACGTGATGCCTGATTCTCTGCTATGACATGAAGACAGATTCTGTGCTGACATAAGGCCAGATTCTCTGTTACGGGACCTCTCTCCTCTGCCTGGGTGCCTGGGCCTAAATGTGTGACAGTGGCCTGTTCCAGTGGTGGGTGACGTGAAGCCTGATTCTCTGCTATGACATGAAGACTGATTCTGCGCTGACATAAGGCCAGATTCTCTGTTACGGGACCTCTCTCCTCTGCCTGGGTGCCTGGGCCTAAATGTGTGACAGTGGCCTGTTCCAGTGGTGGGTGACGTGATGCCTGATTCTCTGCTATGACATGAAGACAGATTCTGTGCTGACATAAGGCCAGATTCTCTGTTACAGGACCTCTCTCCTCTGTCTGGGTGCCGGGGCCTAAATGTGTGACAGTGGCCTGTTCCAGTGGTGGGTGACGTGATGCCTGATTCTCTGCTATGACATGAAGACAGATTCTGTGCTGACATAAGGCCAGATTCTCTGTTACAGGACCTCTCTCCTCTGTCTGGGTGCCGGGGCCTAAATGTGTGACAGTGGCCTGTTCCAGTGGTGGGTGACGTGAAGCCTGATTCTCTGCTATGACATGAAGACAGATTCTGCGCTGACATAAGGCCAGATTCTCTGTTACGGGACCTCTCTCCTCTGCCTGGGTGCCTGGGCCTAAATGTGTGACAGTGGCCTGTTCCAGTGGTGGGTGACGTGATGCCTGATTCTCTGCTATGACATGAAGACAGATTCTGTGCTGACATAAGGCCAGATTCTCTGTTACAGAACCTCTCTCCTCTGTCTGGGTGCCGGGGCCTAAATGTGTGACAGTGGCCTGTTCCAGTGGTGGGTGACGTGAAGCCTGATTCTCTGCTATGACATGAAGACAGATTCTGCGCTGACATAAGGCCAGATTCTCTGTTACGGGACCGCTCTCCTCTGTCTGGGTGCCGGGGCCTAAATGTGTGACAGTGGCCTGTTCCAGTGGTGGGTGACGTGAAGCCTGATTCTCTGCTATGACATGAAGACTTATTCTGTGCTGACATGAAGCCAGATTCTCTGTTACGCGACCTCTCTCCTCTGCCTGGGTGCCTGGGCCTAAATATGTGACAGTGGCCTGTTCCAGTGGTGGGTGACGTGAAGCCTGATTCTCTGCTATGACATGAAGACTGATTCTGCGCTGACATAAGGCCAGATTCTCTGTTACGGGACCTCTCTCCTCTGCCTGGGCCTAAATGTGTGACAGTGGCCTGTTCCAGTGGTGGGTGACGTGATGCCTGATTCTCTGCTATGACATGAAGACAGATTCTGTGCTGACATAAGGCCAGATTCTCTGTTACAGGACCTCTCTCCTCTGTCTGGGTGCCGGGGCCTAAATGTGTGACAGTGGCCTGTTCCAGTGGTGGGTGACGGGATGCCTGATTCTCTGCTATGACATGAAGACAGATTCTGTGCTGACATATGGCCAGATTCTCTGTTACAGGACCTCTCTCCTCTGTCTGGGTGCCGGGGCCTAAATGTGTGACAGTGGCCTGTTCCAGTGGTGGGTGACGTGAAGCCTGATTCTCTGCTATGACATGAAGACAGATTCTGCGCTGACATAAGGCCAGATTCTCTGTTACGGGACCGCTCTCCTCTGTCTGGGTGCCGGGGCCTAAATGTGTGACAGTGGCCTGTTCCAGTGGTGGGTGAAGTGAAGCCTGATTCTCTGCTATGACATGAAGACTGATTCTGTGCTGACATGAAGCCAGATTCTCTGCTATGGCATGAAGAGACTGATTCTGTGCTGACATGAAGCCAGATTCTTTGCTATGGCATGAAGAGACTGATTCTCTGCTGACGTGAAGCCAGATTCTCTGCTATGGGACCTCTGTCCAATTGATATTGGGTCATTTTTATTTTTTCTATTTTTATTTTAATTCATTTCCCTATCCACATTTGTTTGCAGGGGATTTACCTACATGTTGATGCCTTTTGCAGCCCTCTAGCTCTTTCCTGGGCTGTTTTACAGCCTTTTTAGTGCCCAAAAGTTCGGGTCCCTATTGACTTCAATGGGGTTCGGGTTCGGGACGAAGTTCGGTTCGGGTTCGGATCCCGAACCCGAACATTTCCGTGAAGTTCGGCCGAACTTCTCGAACCCGAACATCCAGGTGTTCGCTCAACTCTATTAACCATAAAAAAAATTACATTTATAAAATTTGTCATGAATTCTTAAAATCATGACCTGGTGAATTGTAGACAACCTAATTGATACAATTCACATCTGAGTCCGACTATTTCCTCAGATAAATAAGTTCTTTTTGACGTGAGGTGACGTTAATGATAAAATGTAGGTCTGCATTATACAATAATACACAGGTATTATAAAAATATGCAGATTTATTGGTTACAAAATTATAAACATATATAAGTAAATAAACACAATAATACATGCAAATGAATATATATAGCGTTAATATAAAGCATTATAAGCTTAACAATATATGTGAGTGGAAATAACTTGTCACATTATAACCAAGCTATTATTAGGTTAGGATATCAAAATATGAACATAAGTTATATACATTACTTCTGTTCAGAGAAAACCTCATGATATCAAGATGGGCATGTCTAATCCTAGACATCAATATAGAATGCTAAATACATTCTGTCCTACTAACCAACTACACATCACATGGCTTCAAGATGGGCAAATCCATTCAAGGATATAACTTAGAAGAGACAACTGTATCCTTCCGCCCCATCCTGGACTATTTTCACATATATAACTTTGGTAAGACTATTAAGACAAATAACAGGGATCTAGGACCTTAAATGGGAAGGACTTGACGTCTTTCCTGTGGGAATCCATCACTTAGCTTGGCGAAGAATGTTCTATCAATATATATATATAAAAGCAATCATTTAATGCTTTGCTAGATTATGAGTCTAGATTCTTCTGCAGGTAGAATGAAGCCTCACAATATCCTAAGACTATATCTCAATATGGAGATGATCAATTTATTTAATCATTTATTTGTTCGCCAATCTAGATGGTATAATTTCACCCACACTATCAAATTAGTCTTAATAAAATGAAATATCATTTTCTGTGTCTCTTACCAAGTCCTAGTAGGAATCTCACTTCTGCTCCTAGGAAAGCTGGGTGGTCCATCATAGCACATCTCACCATGGCTTTCATCTTGATAGACCCCTCTAGAGAGCTCCACTTCTCTTCCTTCCTTTTTTTAATCTCCAGCTCTAGCCTTTTTTCTCTTGCTAGCTTTTTTCCTTCCATGCTACTCCGCACACGAATAATTATTCCCCCCCTTATCTAAGAATCATCCCCTTTAGATTAGGGATTCCCAATCAGGTAGGGTGGGTGTATTCGCATGCTAATAACATCATGACGTTATCTCAACTCCTAATATGGTATAGGACAAATAATGAAATAATATAATGTTGCCCATCTGCCTCCAGATGGCACTGCGGTACTGTAGGTGAAAATCCCAACTTTTAAGCATTAAAATTAAATATCTAATAATATGTTTATATGACTTTGTTGACCTTTCTCACTATAAATCATTGAGGAAGGTCTTTTCCTGACACTTTTAATTACCTATATCCTGGACTTGTTGGAGTTGACTGTCTTCTCCTATCTTTTTGAAATATAGGTTGACTTGGTGAAAGTTTTATATAGCGGCTTTGATGCTGGCATCGGAACTTGTACATTTCATTTATCTACATTCATGAATAACTATTATTTTGAAATGGCATTTACTTCTCCCAGAAACCCAATTAACTTAAACTTATTTGTTTCTGTACCTTCTAAATGGTAAATACATGGTATAACATATATATAAATCGATACATTGTTACACATAGATAACACATTATATGAATTATTGATTAACATATGTTGTAAACTAAATATACCATGCAAAGATATATATAATATAATTATGAATATATAAATTGAACCTCTTATAGCAGGTGTGTGACACGGACATGAGTCCTTATCAAGTAACCTTGTTCCCTCCAGACAGACATGTTTTAGGTAGTTGGCATATGCCTTACCAGATGGTCTCATATCTTTAGTAATAAATTTTAAATACAATGTCCATTTATGTTCCCAATTTTTTTTTTTTTTATATAGACTGAACTTGCCATGAACTCATCTTGGCTTTTTCAGCCACATAACAAAACTTTGGTTCAGGCTGATCTTATTCTTAAAGGCAATGAGATGAGCATTCATTTTGATTATAATGTCATTAGATAATATTGTATACGTATGAAAATGCCCAACACAGTGGTGGTGATGGAAGTGCGGAGAAACTGGTTACAAGTTTTGTGGGGCCAGCATGAACTGTTCACGCCATGATACACTGTAGGTGGAAAGGGTTAAAACCTATTGAAGTTGCACCAGTGAGAGTGAGTGGATGGGGAGGGGGGTGGCTGAGAGTGGCACTGTAGGTCCTCGGTCTGTCAGCTGGGAAACCAGGGGACAACAGTGTGATCTTGGTGCTGAGCGGTGCGACCTCAGCGGTCGTTACTGACAGCACAGTGCTACTCCTCGGCCCCCCCTTACATTCACGGAGGCATATGTGATGATTGTGTGTTCTTTCGCGATCGTCTGGGTATCCCCACTGATGTCCAAGCCGGGATGTAAACATCCCGGGTTGCCATGACTATTGGCACGCCCCCTTGATGCTGGGTGATTGTAGCTGTGTCACATGGTCCTCACTCTCCTCCCTCCTCTGCAATTCGTACGATGCGCTCCACGATATGATGTTGCGCTTCAGGGAACGTGAGAGCGTGGGTACGTAGCGGGAGCCGGGAGGATGGGAAGGACTGTCTGACCCGGTGCATGCGCACGGCCAAGATGGGGACGCCAACACTCGCGGCCACGCTGAACCATTGATGGTAGGCGCTGCTATTTTAATATTCTATAGGATGCAGCTGTATCCTTCTTATTTGCTAATAGATTTTTAACTCTTTATATACACCTAGCACTTTTGTATTACACTAGAGATAGGTGCTTGGCTCTTATATGTTGTATGAGAAGGGATATAGATACATGTATAGGAATCACCCTTGCACAGTATAATTATGATTGTACAATCACTAATAACATTTTTTATATTCTGTACTCACACGTATTTATTGTTAATATGGATTTGACATAAAGAGTATCATGTGACAGAGCACCGATGGTGGTCATGTGATCGACACTTAATGATTGTTAACATGTGAATTCACTAATTGTACCTTGTGATTGCACTGGTTTGTGGGTATATATACCCTGTATTTTTGCACTGTTGCATAACTTGACAAAGGCCTCATTGAGTAGGCCGAAACGTTGCTGGGGAATAAAGTTTGGGGTCTTCCCCCTGTCACCGAAATCTGGAAGTGCTGCCTCGTCCTTTGAAAAGTACATATCGTGGAGGAGAAGCCGACTTCTGTGAGGAATTGCACCCAGTGCACACTGTCTGACTGTGCTGCTGCAGTATTTGCTAATATATATATATATAACAATGAAAGTCCGCAGCACTCCTTGGAAGATGAAAAAATTTGCTATTTATTCACACATATCATATAACAACGTTTCGGTTCTCTCTCAGAACCTTTTTCGAGTCGAGTCACTCGACTTGAAAAAGGTTCTGAGAGAGAACCAAAACGTTGTTATATGATATGTGTGAATAAATAGCAAATTTTTTTCATCTTCCAAGGAGTGCTGCGGACTTTCATTGTTTATTCATCATCCTGGATCGAGGGATTACCGCAGGCACCCTTTTTCTCAACTTTCAAGGGAGTGCTGCCTGACTTTTTATGGATCTATATATATATATACAGTACAGACCAAAAGTTTGGACACACCTTCTCATTCAAAGAGTTTTCTTTATTTTCATGACTATGAAGGCATCAAAACTATGAATTAACACATGTGAAATTATATACATAACAAACAAGTGTGAAACAACTGAAAATATGTCATATTCTAGGTTCTTCAAAGTAGCCACCTTTTGCTTTGATTACTGCTTTGCACACTCTTGGCATTCTCTTGATGAGCTTCAAGAGGTAGTCCCCTGAAATGGTCTTCCAACAGTCTTGAACGAGTTCCCAGAGATGCTTAGCACTTGTTGGCCCTTTTGCCTTCACTCTGTGGTCCAGCTCACCCCAAACCATCTCGATTGGGTTCAGGTCCGGTGACTGTGGAGGCCAGGTCATCTGGCGCAGCACCCCATCACTCTCCTTCATGGTCAAATAGCCCTTACTTTCAAAGTTTTCCCAATTTTTTGGCTGACTGACTGACCTTCATTTCTTAAAGTAATGATGGCCACTCGTTTTTCTTTACTTAGCTGCTTTTTTCTTGCCTTAATACAAATTCTAACAGTCTATTCAGTAGGACTATCAGCTGTGTATCCACCTGACTTCTCCTCAACGCAACTGATGGTCCCAACCCCATTTATAAGGCAAGAAATCCCACTTATTAAACCTGACAGGGCACACCTGTGAAGGGAAAACCATTTCAGGGGACTACCTCTTGAAGCTCATCAAGAGAATGCCAAGAGTGTGCAAAGCAGTAATCAAAGCAAAAGGTGGCTACTTTGAAGAACCTAGAATATGACATATTTTTAGTTGTTTCACACTTGTTTGTTATGTATATAATTCCACATGTGTTAATTCATAGTTTTGATGCCTTCAGTGTGAATCTGCAATTTTCATAGTCATGAAAATAAAGAAAACTCTTTGAATGAGAAGGTGTGTCCAAACTTTTGGTCTGTACTGTATATATATATATATATATATATATATATATTGTGGCAATGTGAACATTGAGGTGTTGTTTCCCCAGGTTCCAGTCCGGGACTTGAGACATGCTCATGTCCAGGGATCCTATTTAATCCTGCTACTGGATCTTGGGTGTGGCTCACTCTGGAGAGTCTGTGTGCAGCAGAGGCCTGGGAAGGCTCTGTCTGTGTGGTCTCAGCTGGGCAAGGCTGAGGGACCACGAGGGTGGGAGAAAGCCTGGAGTTGGGGGGACTACTGAGCCCCAATCCCCCACAAGAAACAGTGAACTAGAGACAGTGGGCATACTGTGCTCTGTACAGCCATAAGGCTGTGGGACATTGGCTGACAAAGCCGCACGAGTTCACAGGGTGTGAACTGTGACCTAGGTGAGTCAGGAAACTCTGTGTTAGTTAGAGCCTAGCCGGGCAAGTGTTTGTTATTTTATGTGTATGTCCAGGGCCGCCATCAGGGGGGTACAGCCGATACCCCAGTAAGGGGCCCGGACCCCAGGGGGGCCCGGCCAGTTCCAATTTTAATTTAATATTTTTTTTTTTGCCATTTGTCAGTGACTTCATTGCGTCGCTAGAAGGGGGCAATTGATTATTCCTTGCCCGTTCTCCCCCTCCCCCCCTGATTCTCGTATACCTTCAGACTGCAGTCCCCTTTAAAAGGCTCTGACTCTCTGAGCCGCTGCACAGAGGAACGCAGCTGCGCAGGTGACGTCAGACGCTGGCCACTGCCTAACGCCGCCGCAGCCTGCCTGCCAGCCACTGCCAGACAGTCAATTCTGGTTTGCAGACTTGCAGCCAGGAGCGGCGGCGGGAACTTCTGGGACTGGAAACTTGGAAAGAACTTTTGTGGAAGCCTGCCCTAGTGCCCTCGCCCCTCTTAGCCACCCCAGGAAGGAGTCAGTGCCAGCTCCATGCTCCAGCCTCCACTCCATCACATGTTGGACGGACCCCAATGATTCAGGTTACTTGTTTCCATAAATAATGTTATCATTTTACTGTTAATGGTGGCATACAGTATTTTTTCAAAGCAGAACACACAGCTAAATGGCTGGGGCTGGGTGGGCTGGCAAGGGAGGGGTTAATAACAATAAGTGATGGAGGATCATGGCCCTGTGGGATAATCCAGAAATGTGGCATACTGAGCTGAGCTATTTCAAAGGCTCCAAATTATTTATTTTCATATTGATCCTTATGTTGTCTACTTGGCTAGGCAGCTCTATGTTGTGTAGTCTTTGCTCGGGGGTAAAATGCAAAGCTGTTTTCTATATTATCCCACAGGGCCATGATCCTCCATCACTTATTGTTATTAACCCCTCCCTTGCCAGCCCACCTAGCCCCATTTAGCTGTGTGGTCTGCTTTGAAAAAAATGTTTAGGCCATGAAGGGGTTAATTAAGTGTTGCAGGGAGTGGGGGGTGTTATTGTGCATATTGTGTTTGGGATCCATTTAACAAGTTTGACCAGTTGGGTTTGAGAGTGGTTGAGTGTCGTCCACAGATTCCCCCCATAACAGTGCGTCGTCCACAGATTCCCCCCATAACAGTGCGTCGTCCACAGATTCCCCCCATAACAGTGCGTCGTCCACAGATTCCCCCCATAACAGTGCGTCGTCCACAGATTCCCCCCATAACAGTGCGTCGTCCACAGATTCCCCCCATAACAGTGCGTCGTCCACAGATTCCCCCCATAACAGTGCGTCGTCCACAGATTCCCCCCATAACAGTGCGTCGTCCACAGATTCCCCCCATAACAGTGCGTCGTCCACAGATTCCCCCCATAACAGTGCGTCGTCCACAGATTCCCCCCATAACAGTGCGTCGTCCACAGATTCCCCCCATAACAGTGCGTCGTCCACAGATTCCCCCCATAACAGTGCGTCGTCCACAGATTCCCCCCATAACAGTGCGTCGTCCACAGATTCCCCCCCATAACAGTGCGTCGTCCACAGATTCCCCCCCATAACAGTGCGTCGTCCACAGATCCCCCCCCATAACAGTGCGTCGTCCACAGATTCCCCCCCATAACAGTGCGTCGTCCACAGATTCCCCCCATAACAGTGCGTCGTCCACAGATTCCCCCCATAACAGTGCGTCGTCCACAGATTCCCCCCATAACACTGTAACAGTAAACCTTGTGCTTTTAAGGTGTTTTTTTCTTAAATGTGCCAGGGGAAGATTGCTAGGGCAGCTTAGAACAGGTAGTGTAGTTAGTGTTAGTGTAGGGTCCTGCTTGAAAGAGTTTACCTTGTCGTGGTAGCAGGCTTCATATTATTTGGTCAAAAAATAATTCCTTACTGAAATCACTGATTATCACTTTTTGCTGTCTTTGTAGTTGTAAAAAAATAATGAAATTGGGGGTGGAGGGGGGCCAGTAGGTGGAGTCAGGACTGATTCTAAAGGGGCGGGGTAGGAGGGGGGGGCCCAGGCCTTGAGCTGTGTAAGGGGCCCCAAAATTTCTGATGGCAGCCCTGTGTATGTCACATGTGTTAGGTGAAGCTGCGACTTCATGAAGACCTATATTGGTTGGAGTGTAAAATAAATGCACTGTTTGGACCTGAAACCTGGTGTCCTAAAGTCGTATCTGTGAGAATGACCCCCGAATAAGAGGTGATCCCTTACAAAATATATATATATATATATATACTGTATATATATATATATAGACGTAGAAAAAGGGCAGCACTCCAATAAATAAAATAGCAAAAAACTTTATTTACCCATAAGGCTGTAGCGACGTTTCGGCTCTAACACAGGAGCCTTCCTCAAGCAGTGTGTACAGATCAAGATCCAAACATATATAGTGTTATAGCTAGCCATAGCCAATTACATGTTAAGTGAACATAATTAATAAATAAAGCAAAATACAAAATACATCATACATGTGAATACAGATAAAATCAGCAATACAATGTGGTTCAATCGTGATGCACCTGATTGCATAAAAACAATTACCATAAATATAAAACATAGTGAGATATTTCTATAATTACATAGTTGATAATATGATCAGTGTCAACTGTAGATGATTACATAAAGTGTCACGTGCTTACTGTTGCAGGTGGTGCATATTGAGGATGCAGGATGAGGGTCGGTTGTAGTCGCTGCTGACATGTGCGGTCCGGCGTGCCTAGGCCCCACTGCGCATGCCAATACGACGTGTAATACATGCTGCCGGCCAGTATCAATCTCGTCACCTGACGCATACGCTCCTACGTCACCGCACCAAGACGGCCATTATGGATAAGGGCAAACAGCCCATTCTGTCGCCCTGATGATCATGATGACAATTTAATCCGATGCAGTGTGGAATCGGGATGGTACTGGCATGGGACAATGCCAGAGTGTCAAAAGTGGCTAAGTGGGCTCGGCTAAGGGATACCACAACAATGAAGAGTGGATCCGCCAGCCGTGACCACAGAGAGGCCGCGCATCTGTACGCAAATGCAGAGTCGCGGCCGCACCGATCAAACCCACCTGTCGCCACAACCTGTCGCCACAACATTCAGAGGGCTCTCCTCTTAACCCCTACCACACATGTAACGGAAAATAACAAAAACAAAAACAGTTTTCTGGAGGGAACACGGAAGTCGTTTTTCGCATAGACAATGGTATCCAGGCATCACGATCGCACTGTCAGCATGGATGCCACACCGCCTATCATCACCCCAAACTCGCAGCATAACACCTGTAAAAATAAAGATAAAATGTGAGCATAAGTGCACAGAAGTGAATACAAAACTTACAATATTAAAAGACTATTAGAATAAACGAAGATTTATGTATAGTACACACAAGTCACATAATCAACACTGGGACAATCGACATTAAAAAATACAAAGATAGAGGGCAAGACACGCAGCTAACCGACCCCAACCTTGTAATCCACATTGAGACCATGTGGATGGAGGGAGTCCAACGTATAGATCCATTTTAATTCTCGCTTTTTTAAAAGGCTAGTCCTGTTGCCACCTCTCCTAGGCATTGGTACATGATCAATAATGCAAAATCTTAGGTCTTTCTCAGTGTGTTTCTGGTTGGCAAAGTGTTTAGATACTGGTAAATCCAGTCTTTTTTTCCGGACACTAAGTCGGTGATTGTTGAATCGTGTCTTAAAATCAGTTGTCGTTTCACCGACGTACAACAGATTACAAGGACAAACAATAACATACACAACAAAGCTGGAGTCACGGGTCAGATAATGCCTCATCTGATATGAAACCCCAGTCCGTGGGTGCATGAAAGCTCTACCCTTAAGAATGAATTTACAGTTTACGCAGGACAAACAGGGAAAACAGCCGACACTGGCACCTGTCAGGGTCAGCTGTCTCGCTGTCTTCAGGGTTCCCACGTCTGCCCTTACCAATTGGTCCTTGAGACTCTTGGACCTGCGGTAGGACATGATCGGAGGAGAGTGGAATTCCTTGACTGTGTTTAGACAACCGCCCAATATACCCCAGTGACGCCGAATAATGTTACTTATGTCGGCGCTCTGTTCACAGTGGGTGGAGATAAATGGAATCCTAGTCATCTGTTTTTGTTTTGCCTTCCTTTTTAGAGTGTCATCCCTGTTCAGTTGACTGACCAATTTCTTTTGTTCCTGTAATAGCTTAATTGGATACCCTCGTTTCTCAAATTTATGTAACAGTGTATCCAAGGTATTGTTGGATGCCACAGGGTCAGAAACAATACGTTTGACCCTCAAGAACTGGGAGTATGGGAGGGATTTAACCATTGACCTAGGGTGATTACTGCTGTAAGTCAGTAGCGTGTTCCTGTCGGTTGACTTAGTAAACAATTCTGTCTGCAATTTACCATCCGACAGGATCACGCGGGTGTCCAAAAACTGCATTTCAACACAGGAATGCACCAAAGTGAACTGTAGTGCCCTATCAATTCCATTGAGGAAACTGTGAAAATCACCGAGTTGTTTGGCATCACCTGTCCAAATGAGGAAGACGTCGTCTATGTACCGCCACCACGCCCTAACATGTTGGAAGTGGTGGCTTCCATAGACGACGTCCTCCTCAAACCTGCGCATAAAGATATTGGCATAAGTTGGGGCCACATTGGACCCCATCGCCACGCCCTGTTCCTGCACGTAGTATGAATCTTGAAATAAGAAATAATTGTGCCTAAGCACAATCTCCAACAAAGATAGTACAAAATGTTGGGAACCATCAGTGAGTGTGGATTTATCCAACATTGAACCGACCGCAGCCAATCCCTTTTGATGATCTATTGATGTATAAAGTGAAGTTACATCAAACGATGCAAGTATCACATCAGATACATCAACAAGGAATTTGAATTCCTATCAAAGAGATCTATCTCTTTGCGTCTCCACATGACCACTCTTGGAGAATATTTTAAGGCACAACGTGTTCCCAGAGGGATGAGATCCAATCTACGCCCCAATTTGTTCTCTGGCTGTCCGTCATTTTGTAAGAAATTTGAAAACCTTTCAAACCGGTATGCACTGGACTTTATACTGCTTAATATTGAATTTTTACAGGGCGAATTGTCCAATGTTATGCTTGAATTGGCAAGTGTGGAACAACAGCTTATTCATTTATCCTCAGTTGAGGAATTTGGGACATACAATGATGCATTTTCTACCCAGTTACAGAGTTTTTGTGTGGAGATGGAGGAAGGCAAACGCTTTAAGTGGAATCGAGACTCTGATGACTACAAAAAGGGCAAGATATACTCCTGGCAATCCAGTGATAAGAGCGTCTACACGAATAAGGAGGGTTGGAAAAAGAAACAGAAATCTACTCAAGATGCCTTTTCTGCTGACCAGGCTTTTTTAGGGTTGAGGGAGACAGAACTGTCCGGAGACAACGCATCCGGCGTGGAGGCCGTAGACGCAGGCGACAACAAAAAGCAGCGCAACAACAGACCCCGTCCTCCCGGCAGGAACAACCCGTCGAGGAAGAAGTAACCGTGGTGAATCTTTGTTCAAAAAATTTGACTGATGCCCAAGTGAGTGTATTAAGTAAGGGGCTTTCTTTTTGCCCTCGAACCACTGCGGACTGGTTCGAACTTGATTTTGACCTGTATAATTTCTTTCGTGCTATCAAGTTGAGAATTTGGTTCCAGAGTAGGGTGAAGATCGAGCATGCCAAGATGAGTGATTTCTCTCTTGGCATGTTCGATCTTTCAACTAGAAGCACCTTTAACCCAGTTGTCAATGAGCCTGCAATGGAGGCGTATATGGCTGCCGTTAAATCTGATATTCTGAGATTAAAGGCGGTAAAATCTGTACAACCTTTTGGTCATCCCAATGTGACAGCTGAAGAGATGGTTGCTCTTAAAGAATTAAAACTCGACCATGAACTTACCATTAAGGCCGCCGATAAAGGCGGCGCGGTGGTCGTGCTTGACACCCAGAAATATATTGCCGAAATCAAGCGGCAATTGGGTGACAGAACCGTCTATAGTCACATTGATTTTGACCCGAGGTTCAAGGTTGCTGAATTGATTGAAAATGTATTGACGGAGGCTCTGCATGCGGGGGTTATTGACGAGGGACTTGTGGATTTCCTTACTGTAACACATCCTGTCACTCCGGTGCTTTATGTGTTGCCCAAGATCCACAAGTCCCTCGTCGATCCCCCTGGTCGCCCTATTGTTTCGGGCTCCGATTCAATCTTCAGCCATGTGGCCATCTTCCTTGATAAAGTTCTGTGTAGTTTCGCTTGTTGGGGCAGCTCATATATTCGTGACACCAGCGACTTTTTGCTTAAATTGCAGGATGTTGAACTTGTTGATGTATCTGATGTGATACTTGCATCGTTTGATGTAACTTCACTTTATACATCAATAGATCATCAAAAGGGATTGGCTGCGGTCGGTTCAATGTTGGATAAATCCACACTCACTGATGGTTCCCAACATTTTGTACTATCTTTGTTGGAGATTGTGCTTAGGCACAATTATTTCTTATTTCAAGATTCATACTACGTGCAGGAACAGGGCGTGGCGATGGGGTCCAATGTGGCCCCAACTTATGCCAATATCTTTATGCGCAGGTTTGAGGAGGACGTCGTCTATGGAAGCCACCACTTCCAACATGTTAGGGCGTGGTGGCGGTACATAGACGACGTCTTCCTCATTTGGACAGGTGATGCCAAACAACTCGGTGATTTTCACAGTTTCCTCAATGGAATTGATAGGGCACTACAGTTCACTTTGGTGCATTCCTGTGTTGAAATGCAGTTTTTGGACACCCGCGTGATCCTGTCGGATGGTAAATTGCAGACAGAATTGTTTACTAAGTCAACCGACAGGAACACGCTACTGACTTACAGCAGTAATCACCCTTGGTCCATGGTTAAATCCCTCCCATACTCCCAGTTCTTGAGGGTCAAACGTATTGTTTCTGACCCTGTGGCATCCAACAATACCTTGGATACACTGTTACATAAATTTGAGAAACGAGGGTATCCAATTAAGCTATTACAGGAACAAAAGAAATTGGTCAGTCAACTGAACAGGGATGACACTCTAAAAAGGAAGGCAAAACAAAAACAGATGACTAGGATTCCATTTATCTCCACCCACTGTGAACAGAGCGCCGACATAAGTAACATTATTCGGCGTCACTGGGGTATATTGGGCGGTTGTCTAAACACAGTCAAGGAATTCCACTCTCCTCCGATCATGTCCTACCGCAGGTCCAAGAGTCTCAAGGACCAATTGGTAAGGGCAGACTTGGGAACCCTGAAGACAGCGAGACAGCTGACCCTGACAGGTGCCAGTGTCGGCTGTTTTCCCTGTTTGTCCTGCGTAAACTGTAAATTCATTCTTAAGGGTAGAGCTTTCATGCACCCACGGACTGGGGTTTCATATCAGATGAGGCATTATCTGACCTGTGACTCCAGCTTTGTTGTGTATGTTATTGTTTGTCCTTGTAATCTGTTGTACGTCGGTGAAACGACAACTGATTTTAAGACACGATTCAACAATCACCGACTTAGTGTCCGGAAAAAAAGACTGGATTTACCAGTATCTAAACACTTTGCCAACCAGAAACACACTGAGAAAGACCTAAGATTTTGCATTATTGATCATGTACCAATGCCTAGGAGAGGTGGCAACAGGACTAGCCTTTTAAAAAAGCGAGAATTAAAATGGATCTATACGTTGGACTCCCTCCATCCACATGGTCTCAATGTGGATTACAAGGTTGGGGTCGGTTAGCTGCGTGTCTTGCCCTCTATCTTTGTATTTTTTAATGTCGATTGTCCCAGTGTTGATTATGTGACTTGTGTGTACTATACATAAATCTTCGTTTATTCTAATAGTCTTTTAATATTGTAAGTTTTGTATTCACTTCTGTGCACTTATGCTCACATTTTATCTTTATTTTTACAGGTGTTATGCTGCGAGTTTGGGGTGATGATAGGCGGTGTGGCATCCATGCTGACAGTGCGATCGTGATGCCTGGATACCATTGTCTATGCGAAAAACGACTTCCGTGTTCCCTCCAGAAAACTGTTTTTGTTTTTGTTATTTTCCGTTACATGTGTGGTAGGGGTTAAGAGGAGAGCCCTCTGAATGTTGTGGCGACAGGTTGTGGCGACAGGTGGGTTTGATCGGTGCGGCCGCGACTCTGCATTTGCGTACAGATGCGCGGCCTCTCTGTGGTCACGGCTGGCGGATCCACTCTTCATTGTTGTGGTATCCCTTAGCCGAGCCCACTTAGCCACTTTTGACACTCTGGCATTGTCCCATGCCAGTACCATCCCGATTCCACACTGCATCGGATTAAATTGTCATCATGATCGTCAGGGCGACAGAATGGGCTGTTTGCCCTTATCCATAATGGCCGTCTTGGTGCGGTGACGTAGGAGCGTATGCGTCAGGTGACGAGATTGATACTGGCCGGCAGCATGTATTACACGTCGTATTGGCATGCGCAGTGGGGACCTAGGCACGCCGGACCGCACATGTCAGCAGCGACTACAACCGACCCTCATCCTGCATCCTCAGTATGCACCACCTGCAACAGTAAGCACGTGACACTTTATGTAATCATCTACAGTTGACACTGATCATATTATCAACTATGTAATTATAGAAATATCTCACTATGTTTTATATTTATGGTAATTGTTTTTATGCAATCAGGTGCATCACGATTGAACCACATTGTATTGCTGATTTTATCTGTATTCACATGTATGATGTATTTTGTATTTTGCTTTATTTATTAATTATGTTCACTTAACATGTAATTGGCTATGGCTAGCTATAACACTATATATGTTTGGATCTTGATCTGTACACACTGCTTGAGGAAGGCTCCTGTGTTAGAGCCGAAACGTCGCTACAGCCTTATGGGTAAATAAAGTTTTTTGCTATTTTATTTATTGGAGTGCTGCCCTTTTTCTACGTCTGCATTATTGGATTGGCTTTTATCCACATTGGGCTTTTTGCACCCTCCATTCCCTTTTTTCTGTGACGGTGCTGCCATCTTTTTTTCTTTTCTTTTTTTTCTTTTTTTATATATATATATATATATATATATATATATATACACACACACAGACTGCATATATATCACACAGTGTACTGGTATGTGAGGTACGAGGTATAATAGATGTAGTGTGTACAGATATATAGTATATACAGCAGTGTGCAGATATGTAAGGTACGAGGTATAATAGATGTAGTGTGTACAGATATATAGTATATACAGCAGTGTACTGATATGTGAGGTATGAGGTATAATACATGCAGTGTGTACAGGTGTATATATAGTATATACAGAAGTATACTGATATGTGAGGTCCGGGGTATAATAGATGTAGTGTGTACAGATATATTGTATATACAGCAGTGTGCAGATATGTGAGGTACGAGGTATAATACATGCAGTGTGTACAGATATATAGTATATACAGCAGTGGGGGCCCAAATTAGATTCTTGCTATGGGGCCCAGTGATTTCTATGTACACCCCTGGAAGTGGGGTATTTACTGTCCATATGGTAGACATGCATTGAAATATAACATTAATCATGGAAACTGATCTCGTCTGGTAAAATGGTGTGTGTACGGTAATCTAGGTGTGTTTCTTATATTTGTGCGGAGAGGGACAAGCCCATAAATCAATTGTATGTGTACTGACATGACTCACAATGGCCTCAGAGCAAAAAATAGAAACACTTGGGGAATCATTAGCCATTCATTCACAAGCAGTCCTGTATGGAGCTTCATTTCTATGAAGTCATTTGAACGGTAGCAGCATGTGCAGTAACCTCTGACACTGGTTTTCATTGTAGGAAGGCAGGAAGTTTATTTTTGCTGGGTGCTTCTGATCTTACAGATAGTTGCATGACTTGTTTTGTCTGATGGCTCACTATCTCTTAAGAAATAGTTATTGCATTTGTTGCTCCAACACAATGATTCCCATTCGGTGTCATGCTGCCATTTCCAGGCAGTTGATAGGTAATTCTACGATTGTTTAGTACAGGGCTGGCCAACCTGCGACTCTCCAGGTGTTGTAAAACTACAATTGCCACCATGCCCTGCTGTAGGCTGATAGTTGTAGACAGTCTGGGCATGCTGGGAGTTGTCGTTTTGCAACAGCTGGAGAGCCGCAGGTTGGCCATCCCTGTATATTGCTAAATAAAATATTTGTATTGTGACATAAGCAGGATGTAAATGGTGAAATATGGCCCAGTCTTTAGGTGCAGTTTAGAGGTGAAGCTATGTGGGGTGCAGAGATTGAGGTCACACCTGGACCCTGGAACCTGATCTCTCTTCCCCATATAAGGAGACCTACAAAAGATGTGGGGAACTTTGGTACAGATTTCACATTGGGGCCCAGGATTTTTATTATTAATGGCCTATCCTCCGGATAGGTCATCATTATCTGATCGGTGGGGGTGCGAAACCCAAATCGTCCGCCTATCAGCTCCAGTGAGTGCCATGTCCTTCTTCCTAGACCAGTGATGTCATAATCATCCGACAAATGGACTGCAATATCAAGCACTGCCACTATACAATGTATAGCAGTATGCGTGATAAGCTGTGAGGAGACCACATCAGTCACTGGAGCTCTGCAGCCTCATCAAACGGCTGATTAACAGGGGTGCTGTGAGTTGTACACCCACTAATTAAATATTAATGACCTATGGTAAGGATAGGTCATCAATATTGAACTCCTGGAAAAAAAACTTTAATCTTATAGGGTCAGACTGGCCCTCCAGAATACCAGAGGATCCACCGGTTGTCCCACACAATATTGAGTCCCAAAGGTCCAGCAGAAGACAACCTCATTTGGAGCTGACCATATAGCCCCTTGTCACTTGGGCTTACGAATTATGGGATCAGTCTCCAATTAGATCTTGTAGAGGGAAGTGCCTGGTAGGCATACACATATACACTCACCTAAAGAATTATTAGGAACACCATACTAATACGGTGTTGGACCCCCTTTTGCCTTCAGAACTGCCTTAATTCTACGTGGCATTGATTCAACAAGGTGCTGATAGCATTCTTTAGAAATGTTGGCCCATATTGATAGGATAGCATCTTGCAGTTGATGGAGATTTGAGGGATGCACATCCAGGGCACGAAGCTCCCGTTCCACCACATCCCAAAGATGCTCTATTGGGTTGAGATCTGGTGACTGTGGGGGCCATTTTAGTACAGTGAACTCATTGTCATGTTCAAGAAACCAATTTGAAATGATTCGAGCTTTTTGACATGGTGCATTATCCTGCTGGAAGTAGCTATCAGAGGATGGATACATGTTCTCATTCTGTTTACGCCAAATTCGGACTCTACCATTTGAATGTCTCAACAGAAATCGAGACTCATCAGACCAGGCAACATTTTTCCAGTCTTCAACAGTCCAATTTTGGTGAGCTCGTGCAAATTGTAGCCTCTTTTTCCTATTTGTAGTGGAGATGAGTGGTACCCGGTGGGGTCTTCTGCTGTTGTAGCCCATCCGCCTCAAGGTTGTGCGTGTTGTGGCTTCACAAATGCTTTGTTGCATACCTCGGTTGTAACGAGTGGTTATTTCAGTCAACGTTGCTCTTCTATCAGCTTGAATCAGTCGGCCCATTCTCCTCTGACCTCTAGCATCCACAAGGCATTTTTTCCCACAGGACTGCCGCATACTGGATGTTTTTCCCTTTTCACACCATTCTTTGTAAACCCTAGAAATGGTTGTGCGTGAAAATCCCAGTAACTGTGCAGATTGTGAAATACTCAGACCGGCCCGTCTGGCACCAACAACCATGCCACGCTCAAAATTGCTTAAATCACCTTTCTTTCCCATTCTGACATTGAGTTTGGAGTTCAGGAGATTGTCTTGACCAGGACCACACCCCTAAATGCATTGAAGCAACTGCCATGTGATTGGTTGACTAGATAATTGCATTAATGAGAAATAGAACAGGTGTTCCTAATAATTCTTTAGGTGAGAGTATATATAAATTAAAAAAAATGAGCAGCAGCACTAGATCAATAAAATTTGGGTGCAAATCCTCAAAACCGCAAGCTCAGCAGTCAGTATAAGGCAGTGGTGCCCAACCATTTTTCATCTGAGGGCCGCACTAGACTTGGTATAAATTTCACGGGCCGGAACCATGTAGCTTTGCCAGAAAGAAATGCAAACGCTGTAAGGGGGCATGTGTGAGCATTACTACTGTGAGGAGGGCACATATCTGGGCATAACTACTGTGAGGGGGCACATATCTGGGCATAACTACTGTGAGGGGGCACATATCAGGGCATAACTACTGTGAGGAGGGCACATATCAGGGCATAACTACTGTGAGGAGGGAACATATCTGGGCATAACTACTGTGAGGGGGCATGTGCGAGCATTACATCTGTGAAGAGGGCACATATCTTGGCATTATTACTGTGAGGGGGCACATATCTGGGCATAACTACTGTGAGGGGGCATGTGTGAGAATTACATCTGTGAAGAGGGCACATATCTTGGCATTATTACTGTGAGGGGGCACATATATGGGCATAACTACTGTGAGGGGGCATGTGTGAGCATTACTACTGTGAAGAGGGCACATATCTTGGCATTATTACTGTGAGGGGGCATGTGATGTATACATGTGTGTAATGTATGTAGTGCAGTATGTGATGATCACACACTGCACTACATACATTACACACATGTATACATCACATACTGCGCTGTCACCTTCTTCTGCAGGTCTACCTTGATGTCTGGTCTTTAGGCTTCAGTCAGATCCTCCACCGCCATGCTTGCGCCGTGTGCCCGACACCACCAGGAGCTGGCCCCTCCTCCTTTCATCTCCCGCCGGCTTCTCCTACAGCAGGGCACTCTATCGCTCCAGTGCCCGCCCAATCTTACCAATCAGGGGGGTAGCTAGAAATGACTGGGCCCCATAGCAAAAAAATGTATGGGCCCCCCTCCCGGATCTCCCACCCCCACATACCCATCGGACCTCCCACCCCTTCCAGAGCTCCCACCCCAACATCCCCACACCCCTCCCTAGATCCCCCCCTCAGTGTCATCCACAGATCCCCCCCCCTCAGTGTCATCCACAGATCCCCCCCTCAGTGTCATCCACAGATCCCCCCCCTCAGTGTCATCCACAGATCCCCCCCCCTCAGTGTCATCCACAGATCCCCCCCCTCAGTGTCATCCACATATCCCCCCCTCAGTGTCATCCACAGATCCCCCCCCCTCAGTGTCATCCACAGATCCCCCCCCTCAGTGTCATCCACAGACCCCCCCCCTCAGTGTCATCCACAGATCCCCCCCCTCAGTGTCATCCACAGATATACCCCATCCCTCAGTGTCATCCACAGATATACCCCATCCCTCAGTGTCATCCACAGATATACCCCATCCCTCAGTGTCATCCACAGATATACCCCATCCCTCAGTGTCATCCCCAGATATACCCCATCCCTCAGTGTCATCCACAGATATACCCCATCCCTCAGTGTCATCCACAGATATACCCCATCCCTCAGTGTCATCCACAGATATACCCCATCCCTCAGTGTCATCCACAGATATACCCCATCCCTCAGTGTCATCCACAGATATACCCCATCCCTCAGTGTCATCCACAGATGTACCCCATCCCTCAGTGTCATCCACAGATATACCCCCCCCCCCCCCACCCAGAGCCGCTTCCTAGCTAATTTATTCACTGCACTTGCCTTGCCTCTGTGAAATTGAAGAGAAGCGCTGTAATTTCGCACAGGCACACTGGTAGAGGCCAGGAAGACGGTACATGTAGTATACGGGAGTTGTAATACCCGTTACTACCAAAGTGTCACTTGGTGTGCTGTCGTCCCTCCTAATTATGGGGAAATTGTTGTATGCCAGTTTTATAAAATGTAATGTAATGTGTGTATTTTCCTGTCACTGAAACTTGCACTTACAGGCCTGCTAGGGGTGTCATTCCTACTTCTAGTCCATAGAGGGAGCTAGGGAGCCCTAGTTTATATAAGGCCAGACCAGGAAGTGCAGGGGAGACGGAGTCTAGTATCTGTAACCTACAGTTGGAGTTTAGACTATGTCTGAGACAAGTCCAGGCCTGAAGCCTGCTGTTCAGGAGAAGATTCCCTCCTGAATACCCATATGCAGAAGCAGGAACATCTTAGCCTAAGGGCCTGAGGAACCATTCAGAAGCTAGGAGAGACTGAGGCAAAGATCAGAGGAGCCAGAGGTACTAAGAAAGACAGAGGAGGTACTTATCTAAGCCCAAATCAAGGATATAAAGCCAGACTTAGGTTAATGGGCCTTGGTGGAGGATTGCTACATTCCAGGATCAGACAGAGTTAGAGTGCAAGCTCCTTTGCTGCAAATCCTGTGTTCAACACTCTGTAATAACCCTGCTGTACTGTATTGCCTGCATCGACCGAATTGCAAAATCGACTGTATGCTGAGGAACTGCGTTTCCAATATTGTCTCTGCCTGCAAACTACTAAAGTTGAAGTTCTGTTTAAGACTACGTTTCCTCAATTTATTCCTGCATCTGCAAACGGCGTGCCACCGTTTACTTGGCACTGGCGTCACGAACTATTCCCTACCTATACCTGCCCTTGCAGAGAGTCAGCTGTACCAGGTTAGTGTATATTGCACTACTACACTCAGAAACACCTACTACGCACAACTTGAGTACACTGCATACATGCGCACTTCAATGCCTCTGCCAGTGCGCCTGTGCGAGATTACGGCGCTTCTCTTCAATATCACAAAGGCAAGTGCAGTGAATAAATTAGTTAGGAGGAGGGGCTGGGCGGGGAAATTGCAGGCACAGGCAGCATTGCTTTGCTGCCTGTGCCGTTCGCAGCGCTGATAAAGTCCAGGTCACTGCGCGGGCCGCATGACATGGCTTTGCGGGCCGCATTTGGCCTGCGGGCCGTAGGTTGGGCATCACTGGTATAAGGCAATACGTCTTCAAAAAAGGGAAGATGGTGGACCCTTTATTGACCCCTCTGCAACGTTTCAACCGCTCAATGCAGTCTTTATCAAGCATGCTATATAGATATATATGTATATGCCCCATTGTGTGTATGTATCTATACTGTATATGTATATATAGATGCATATTGGGCCCTGTAGAGGGAAGTGTATTAAATATTCCCTAGATTCAATTCCCTATCAACTCTTATAAACTCTTCATCCCACTAGTTGATACAGGCCCATGTTTACAGAAACACTGGTGTGGATAGCCTGTAGGCCATGGCTTGCATTGTTAAGGTTTCTAACAGCTGATCAGTATCTAGTCCTCTTTTGTGCAGACCCCAAACAAGCTGTTGGTGACATGCTAAGGCTACTTTCACACGAGCGTTCGGGTGTCCGCTCGTGCGCTCCGTTTGAAGGGGCTCACGAGCGGCCCCGAACGCATCCGTCTGGCCCCAATGCATTCTCAGTGGAGGCGGATCCACTGAGAATGCATCCGCCTGCCAGCGCTCAGCCTCCGCTCCGCTCAGTGAGCGGACACCTGAACGCTGCTTGCAGCGTTCGGGTGTCCGCCTGGCCGTGCGGAGGCGAGCGGATCCGTCCAGACTTACAATGTAAGTCAATGGGGACGGATCCGCTTGAAGATGACACCATATGGCTCAATCTTCAAGCGGATCCGTTCCCCATTGACTTACAATGTAAAGTCTGAACGGATCCGCTCAGGCTACTTTCATACTTAGAAAATTTTCTAAGTTTTAATGCAGACGGATCCGTTCTGAACGGATGCGAACGTCTGCATTATCGGAGCGGATCCGTCTGATGAAACATCAGACGGATCCGCTCCGAACGCTAGTGTGAAAGTAGCCTAAGGCTACTTTCACACTCTCGTTTGGGGCGGATCCGTCATGGATCTGCACAGACGGATCCGTTCAGATAATACAAACGGCTGCATCCGTTCAGAACAGATCCATTTGTATTATCTTTAACATAGCCAAGACGGATCCTTCTTGAACACCATTGAAAGTCAATGGAGGATGGATCCGTTTTCTATTGTGCCAGATTGTGTCATAGAAAACGGATCCGTCCCCATTGACTTACATTGTGTGTCAGAACAGATCTGAAAGCAGTGTTTTGGTGTCTGCCTCCAGAGCGGAATGGAGACGGAACGGAGGCAAACTGATGCATTCTGAGCGGATCCTTTTCCATTCAGAATGCATTAGGGCAAAACGGATCCGTTTTGGACCGCTTGTGAGAGCCCTAAACAGATCTCACAAACAAAGTCAAAACGCCAGTGTGAAAGTAGTCTTAAACCCAGGGGCGTAACTAGAAGTGCCTGGGCCCCACAGGGGCTGGATCCAGAAGAGGGGAGGAGTCTCCTCCTTATATAGCGCGTGTCCTTGTGGCCGCGTACGGCCATTCAGTGCTGATAGCTGCAGCCTCTGTCACGGAGGTCAGCAGCTTACTTGTTTGTTTGTCCTTCTACCCACATTTTATGCTCCTGACGAGCCAAACATGGCGACACGCGTCGAGCGATCAGTGGGGGCAAACCCATGTTTTTGAATTGTCGCTTGAATTGCGTTCACACAACAGAAGTGGTCTGCGTCAATCCAGCCCTCTGTAGTATGTGAACAGGTGCACTCAAGCTTCTTGCTCACACCCAGGTAGTTAGTGTCCCTTGATTCGTGCTCACAGGGCCGACCTTCAGACATCTGGTTCATATCTGTGAACGGGTGGTTCTTGATTCCGGTCGGATCCAATGAGTAGATGTTTATCAATGGATTAGTTTGTTAATTTAGCCCAGGGCCATCTAGACTGGGTGTTTGAGCTGAGCACCTTGTCCGTGCCACGGTGCACACCTTTGGTTGTGTCCTAGTACTACAGCCGGCTGGCGTGGTTTTGCAACCATCAGTAGTGCACCTGAAGTGGATTTCTTGATGACCTTACCCACACCTGAGCGGTACCGCTGATCGTGGTTTTCTAATTGATACCTCGATCCGCCTCAGGAATTGTGGATTGATCTGGTCACTCAGAATTCTATATAGTTAAGTAGGTTTCCTTTCCTCACATAATTTTTGCAGATTTAATAAAGTATTAGTTTTATCTAATCCCTATAGCGTTCCTTACTACAGTGATTTATAGTTTTGATGGTGGAACGTATACCACTATTAGCTGGTCAGTGATTTAACCCATACAATCCCTGCAATAACCCCTACCTTTCACCAACCCTGGGTTAACCCTTTCCTCTGTTAACCCTTGCAGTGCCACACCCTGTACCCCACAGCTACATCCCTGCCTATACCCCTGGCCTGCATCGTTTTAACCCTTGCAGTGCCACGACCCCCCAGTTAACCCCTGTAACCCTGTATGCCCTCCCTCCTGACAGCATACAGCGTCAGGAGGTAGGGTACTGCTGCTAATAGTATGTGTATGTCTAGATAGTTTGTGAGATAGAATAGTAGGTTGTGTTAGCGTAGTCAGGTTTTATAGTGTTGTTAATGTATTGTGGTGTGTGTCTATCTGTATATATATTTATATAACCAGTGATCTAAATAGATATAGCAATAATAATAGGCCGTAGACATGTATTTGTGTAATAAATCCCATTATTGTTCAAAACACAGTTTATAGTCTATAGTTTTCTTGTGCACAGTTTATAGTCCTTTTTGGTCGCCGCCGTAATCCATCGCACGTAGTTAAAGAAGTAGAGCAACAGGTAGTTTATATTTTTAGTATAAATAGGCGGAGTCATCAATAGACGACTTACGCCTATTTAGGATTATTAATTATTGATATTAACCCAAAATATTAATCATTAATATTCCCTTTTACAGATCTTATTGATCATATGTGCCTCTTGTATATTGTATATGTGTACAATTAGAGCAACAAAGATTACAATGCAATATAAAATGGACGTCGCATCATCTGTGTAGATGGAGAGGGTCCTCAGAATTATTTCCTCTAGTGGTCCCAAGTAGGGATGAGTGAACTGACTTCGGATGCTTCATCTGAAGTCGATTCGCATAAAACCGAGTGCTCCGTACAGTATTATAATGTATTGGCTCCGATGAGCCGAAGTTATTACTTCACAAAGTATCGTGGGACTTCGGGTAATAACTTCAGAAATTCATTTCTACTGTAAAAATCCTTTGTACCGAACTCAGGTTCGGTTCCAGGTCCCGCAAGACTTCGGAAAGTAGTAACTTCGGCTCATCGGAGCCAATCCATTCTAATAGCGCTCGGTCCGTACAGTATTCTAATGAAGTTTTATGCGTATCGACTTCAGATGAAGCATCCGAAGTCGATTCGCTCATCCCTAGTCCCAAGGCATCCCAAAAAGGATACTCTGAATCAGGGCATGCCAACAGAGATGGACTGGGAACTTAATGTGGCCCTGGAAAAAAAAACTAAAAGTGGCCCCATGTTGTAGGTGGGTCCAAATTAACAGAAGGCGGGGGACAACAGAAGTAGGCGTGGCCAGCAAAATACTGCCCTAGCAGAACCAAATTCCACAGTGCAGCACTAAATATTGCCACCCCCGCTGAAGGATGGCAATACAGTCTAATTCAAGAGGACACCTGCGGCCAACAGCCAAGTGCATAAGTATCTGATGCCCGTGAAGAGGGCTCAGGTAGCCCCCTGGGCATCGGCCCATAGGGAACTTTCCCTGTAGAGCAGCGGTTCTCAACCTAGGGGTCGCGACCCCTTTGGGGGTCGATCGGCCCTTTCCGGGGAATCGCCTGAGGCTTCCTATTGTGGGTCGCCCGCACAACGGCAGCGGCCCCTTATCCTCGCACACAGGAAGTGATGTCCTATCACTGCCTGTGCTTGAAGGAGCCTGACGTCTGGACGGGTAAGTCGGGCCGCCTGTCTGCTGAGGTCCGAGTTTTTTCGTTAATGACACCGCCGCTGAGCACCACTGCCACCAATGATTTAATTGAGCCTGGCTGAGCCTGTCTAATTTTATTTTAATTATTTGGCTGAGCAAGGCTTAATTTATTTGGGGGGACATGAAGCACCGCTGATTTATTTATTTGGGGGATCCTGAGCACTTCCGATTTATTTATTTGGGGGACCCTGAGCACCATTAATTTATTTATTTGGGGGAAACCTGATGCATCACTGATTTATTTATTTGGGGTACCCTGAGCACCGCTGATTTTATTTATTTGGGGAAACTGAGCACTTCTAATTTATTTATTTGGGGGGGACTTGAAGCACCACTGATTTATTTATTTGAGGGGTACCCTGAGCACCACTGATTTATTTATTTTTATTTTTTTGGGAGGGGGGGGGACTGTGAGCACCACTGAGTTATTTATTTGAGGGGTACTGTGCGCACCATTGATTTATTTTTTAGGGGGTATTTGTTGTTTATTATTTATTTTAAAGTTATTTATTTTGTTTACAAATATTTTGTATTTACGCTAAAGTTCTGTGGTTATGAATGAATACTTGTGTATTTGAATTAACATTTGGTGTATTGGTGTCTGTGCGTGTTTTTGGTGGGTCATCATAACAGTAGCAAAATTAATTATGACGTAGCAAGGAAAAAAATGTAATGGTTGGGGGTCACCACAACATGAGGAACTGTATTAAGGGGTCACGGCTTTAGAAAGGTTGAGAACCACTTCTGTAGGGACTATGGCCAGTCCACCCCTGTCTGTGTTACTGAATAGCCTTGCATAGTCTTCCAACTACTTGTAGCCAACCATCAGTGTGAGCCTTAGACCAGCTCATTTTAAAAGGATTGTCAAAGATTAGAACAACATGGCTGCTTTCTTTGCAAAACTGTGCTACATTTTTCAACAGGATACATGTGGTTTTGTCGCATTCACTTCAAGGGAGCTGAGCTGCAATACCAGACACAACCCATGGACTGGCGAGGCACTGTTTCGAATAGAGAGCAGCCATGTTTTTACAGTACTGTACATGTGATAAAGGAATGTTATTGGGATTGATGGGATCGCTCATGGTCTATTGGGCAACATTATACACCCAGAAAAACCTCGGTATTGTGTAAAGGCGGATTTACACTGCACGATAGTCGAGCCAATTATCGTGAATGAACGTTAGTACAAATGCTCGTTTCCCCATGTAAATGTGCGACCGATCACCCGACAAACAAGCAAAACGCTCATTTATCAGGGAAACTCATTGTTTATGTGGACACTTAAATCATGGTTTCTGGTTAGCAGATTGTGCTATGTAAACAGGGATCTGCTGCCCAGAAACAATGGGGGTCTTTTACATAGACCGCATTTTCACGCCGGTCTTTTACTACCCTTTTACTTTGATGATGAGGGGCACTTTCAGCAGTCCGTGCACTTGGAGGAAAAACTAGGCCAGCCACTGTTTCACTAACATGTACACCTGCTTTCAGTAAATTTTGGTACATTTGGCCCCCCGTCACGCCCCCGCGACATTTTAATGCCATAAACTGGCGTAAAATTGTTTGTCAATGGCCTCTATTTCAGTCGGTATGAGAACGTATGATAGCAGTAGCCATGACTCATTCTTATACAGTGGAGGTGATCGCTGGATGTAAAACCAGCTTTTACCTCCACTGACGAGCGGGTAGGAATGGTTCCTTCCTGATAATTGCCTGCTCAGTTGGCGTGTGTAAATATGCCTTAAAGCGTTGTGAAATGGCAAGATGGCTGAAGTTGCCAAGGCAGTACAACATAGCCTGGTAAGATTAACTAAATAAACATGGTTTATGTTTGACGGCTAAAACATGTAAGGGGTTGTGGAAATAGACCATTTGCAATAGCGACTAATCAGACGGCTGCTTTCTGTTTTCAGAGGCCCATTTGAAAATGAAAGAAGCAGTCTGGTTGGTTGCTATTGCCATCTTCACCAATTTTCGTTACACAAGTCTCTCCTTCTGTTAATCCTCTTGCTTCTTCTTATAACTTTTTCTAGACAATATGTGAATTTATCGCTCCCTTCGTTCCAGAATTCTGACTTCAAAAAGTAGCAAAATAGGGGCTTTGTTACTACTTGGGTTCACTTGTGCAATCATTTTGTGACCTTTTGCAGTGACCCAGTGGTTCACTGCGAAAGTATTAATTCATTTCTATAGATGGTTGAGGACCATTATTAAGGGACAGTTCATGGACTAAAACAGTAAGACGTGCTTGGGGTTAATTGCTCCTGGTGCCCACCACACTACTGAGATGAACCGGCCATCTGTTTTAGGACCGCACCCTGCGGTTGGGCACTGCAGATATATTGAGACTTGCATGCCTTTGGTCAATTGCATTGTAGATGTAGAGAGAAACTTAGATGGGATTATCATACTGCCTACCTTCTATGCACAGCCTTTTGGGAAACACCTGCCATGTGATATACTTGAGAACTGTGCCTACCACTTATATTTGCACTGTGCCACCCATCATCTCCAAGTACAGAGATTGTTGTTTGCTATACCCAATCCAGCCTGGTCATTGCCTTCACCATCTGACGGTCCTTGCGCTTGCACCCTGCTACCCATTCACCAACAGAAATATCCAGGGTGTGCCCCAAGGGAAAGAAGGGTTGCACCTTTCCACTCACTGCTTGCATGCACTGGGGGAGTTTTGGTGTAGGGATTAGCAACTGTGAGGACTACCAACACATTCATAGCCACTGCCACCACTTCACCCTTGGTGGACAGCGTGCTGCACTTTCGCATTTTTACACCACTTAGTCCAGTTTTCCAAAGTTTGTGTGAGAGTGGGCATGGATAGCGATGTTAATGAGTTTCCCCCAGATTTATCACTGCAGCTTTTTTTTTTCCCACTCCAGCGGTGATGGGGGCATGAAAAAACTGGAGTAGCATTTTTAAACAAGAGTGGTAAGGGGTTGTCCGGGATCAAGATTGTTTTTTAAAAAACTGTTAAATCACTGTTAATAGTTAATAGATGGTTTTTAGGTATTTTTACACTTCAGCTGGGCTCCTACAGTCCCCCACTGATTGTTTACCTCTATTTTTATGTGTTTGGTAACTTCCAGCGCAGCATCGCGTTGTTTCCTTCGTGCAGCCGCCCCCCTAATTCATATGCCGCCTCCTGCTGCAACTATTCCTCCCTCTTAGTCACGCCCCTAAGCGCCTCCTGGCTCAGTCACTTCATCCTTGCTAAGAATACGCCCTGCCCGGTGACATCACCGGACCAGAGGGGCGGGGCTTGGCGCAATGTGTTGCCGCCTAGTTTCCGCCCCTCAGTGCGCTCTGCATAATCATTGAGGCTGGCTGTGACGTCACCGGGCTCCCTGCGAAGCGGAAGCAGAGGCTTCGCTCTGCAGAAAGGGACCCGGTACGTCACTGAATCTTTGAAAAGTGGCACTTCCGGCAGAGAATTTAGGACAAGAAAACGGGGCATCAGAAAAGTCTTGCAAAGGTACGACAGGACTGTATGTAATATTTATGTGCTTGGTGTTCTCTTACAGCAATGTCCCTATTCCCGGACAACCCCTTTAAGTTTAAAATGGCACCAAATTTAACAAAAAATCTGCCACATTTGATAAATTTTATGCAAATTGGAATAAAATTGCCGCCTCTTTCTCTACAGCCCGGTCTCCATTGTTTCAGTAAATCCATTCAGGTGTGTCACCATCTTATATTACGTGACGGCTACACATTAAAATGCAGATAGGTCACTCAGAAGTAGGTGGACACCAAAGCTGCTTCAGCTACCAAATCGTTCCGTTTATGAGGAAATGATATTAAGACTGAGTTATGTAATTTACAGGTCTGACTAGTGATGAAATCTACTGCGCTGTACATTTTTATGTTACTTTATAGCATATTGCACATTTAAAGAGACAGGATCATAAATCATGTTCCACATCATGATCTGCTAACTTCAATAGCTTCCTCTTGTCATTAAGCCTCATAGTGCGAGTTTACGAGGTACATGTAATATGTTTATAAAATGCCATTTATCGGTAAGAATTTAACAACCTGAATTAACACCTTGTTAAGGGCATATTCATACCTGGCAGAGTTTCTGCACAAATATCTATTGCAGCAGATCACTTTCATTCATCTGAATGGAGGTGTTTTGACGGCAAGCACATGGATTTCTGCAAGTCCGATAAAGGGGACAGTTGCAAAAATTTCAGCAACAAATATGCGGTGTGTGAAAATCTCCTTATACAGTGGGTTAAACAAGTGTGAACACTGACATGTTATGAGCACGGACTGTAGTGGGGGCAGTGGGTGTGCGTCCATGCTTTCTCACAGCATAGGCCCCAAATCCTTTCAGGAACCATGTATAAAATACATGCATTCATACATGTCTACACTACCAGATACACATGGGTCTAGGATGCATTCGCACACGGTTGTCACATACCCTTGAAGGCCCCTTTCACGCGAGCAAGTTTTCCGCGTAGTTGCAATGCGTGACGTGAACGCATTGCTCCCGCACTGAATCCTGACCCATTTATTTCAATGTTTCTGTGTACATGAGTGTTTTTTTTTTTTTTTCATGCATCAGTTCTGCATTGCGTGAAAAACACAGCATGTTCTATAGGCCTCATGCACACGACCGTTGTTCTGGTCCGCATCCGAGCCGCAGTTTTTGCAGCTCGGGTGCGGACCCTTTCACTTCAATGGGGTCGCAAAAGATGCGGACAGCACTCTGTGTGATGTCCGCATCCGTTGCTCCGTTATGTAGCCCCGCAAAAAAAATACATGTCCTATTCTTGTCCGTTTTGCGGACAAGAATAGGCATTTCTACAATGGGCCGCCTGTTCCGTTTCCGCAAATTGCGGAAGGCACACGGGCGGCTTCCGTGTTTTGCGGATCCACAATTTGCGGACCGCAAAACATGGAACGGTCGTGTGCATGAGGCCATATTCAGTGTTTTTCACGCAGCCCTGACCCCATAGAAGTGAATGGTGCTTCAGTGAAAAACGCATTGCATCCAGAAGCATCAAAACGCATTGCACTCATGTGGAAAAAATGGAACAACTGAATGCAATTGCAGACAAAACTGACTGAACTTGCTTGCAAAATGGTGCGAGTTTCACTGAACGCACCCTGAACGCATCCGGACCTAATCGGTCACGCTCGTGTGAAAGAGGCCTAATGTTTTATGTCCATTTAAAAATATATTCTGAAAAACTGTTTTCACATTTGGTGACATCTAGTGGCCACAAAGGCTAACTGCAGACGGGTCAAACAGAAACCATCTTATTTTACAACCTACAGTGAAATTGAATTACTATTGCCTATTGGGTAGAGGATTAAAGAGATTCTCCAGGCTTTTAATATTGATGACCTATCCTGTGGAATGTTGGTCCACTCCTCTTCAATAGCTGTGCGAAGTTGCATAATATTGGCAGGAACTGGAACACGCTGTCGTATACGCCGATCCAGAGCATCCCAAACATGCTCAATGGGTGACATGTCCGGTGAGTATGCTGGCCATGCAAGAACTGGGATGTTTTCTGCTTACAGGAATTGTGTACAGATCCTTGCAATATGGGACCGTGCATTATCATGCTGCAACATGATGTCATGGTCGTGGATGAATGGCACAACAATGGGCCTCAGGATCTCGTCACGGTATCTCTGTGCATTCAAAATGCCATCGATAAAATGCACCTGTGTTCATTGTCCATAACATATGCCTGCCCATACCATAACCCAACCGCCACCAAGGGCCACTAGATCCACAACGTTGATGTCAGCGAACAGCCCACCCACACGACGCCACATACTCTGTCTGCCATCTGCCCTGAACATTAAAAACCGGGACTCATCCGTGAACAGAACGCCTCTCCAACGTGCCAGACGCCATCGAATGTGTGCATTTGCCCACTCAAGTCGGTTATGACGATGAACTGCAGTCAGGTCCAGACCCCAATGAGGATGACAAGCATGCAGATGAGCTTCCCTGAGACGGTTTCTGAAATTTTGTGCAGACATTTTTTGGTTATGCAAACCAATTGTTGCTGCAGCTGTCCGGGTGGCTGGTCTCAGACGATCATGGAGGTGAACATGCTGGATGTGGAGGTCCTGGGCTGGTGTGGTTACACGTGGTCTGCGGTTGTGAGGTCGGTTGGATGTACTGCCAAATTCTCTGAAATGCCTTTGGAGACGGCTTATGGTAGTGAAATGAACATTCATTGCAAGGGCAACAGCTCTGGTAGACATTCCTGCAGTCAGCATGCCAATTGCTCGCTCTCTCAAACGTTGCGACATCTGTGGCATTGTGCTGTGTGATCAAACTGCACATTTTAGAGTGGTCTTTTATTGTGGGAAGTCTAAGGCACACCTGTGCAATATTCATACTGTCTAATCATCACCTTGATATGCCACACCTGTGAGGTGGGATGGATTATCTCGGCAAAGGAGAAGTGCTCACTAACACAGATTTAGATTTGTGAACAATATTTGAGAGTAATGGGTCTTTTGTGTATGTGGAAATTTTTTCAGATCTTTAAGTTCAGCTCATGCAAAATGGGAGCAAAACCGAAAGTGATGCGTTTATATTTTTGTTCAGTGTATTTTAAACACGTCAGGACCAGTATAATAGGGAGCCATTAAAAGGTACCTACACCTTCACAAGAAGCACAGAAGGTGCAGCAGCAATTCTCAGAGTGATCTGCACCTTCTGCTTGCATCGGATCTGCTTTGCATTTGCAGCATGCAGGATATACGGGAGGTTGCATCAACTGTTTCATTCTCTGCAGTTTTGCCTGTGCATAACCTTCAGCATGACAGGAAGATGCGCATTAAGGAATTCAATGTATGGCTTGGTGAATGGTGTCTGAACCAAGGGTTTGGCTTTGTGTCTCATGTTAGCTCTTGTTGGAATGGAAAAGAACTGTACAAGAAAGATGGTTTGCATCTTTCTCTCAAAGGAACGAATGTCCTCGGTGAACAGTTCCAGGTATTTGCTAAGAAGCATTTAAACTAGGAAAGGGGGGCAAAAGAGTGATAATCCAGCAGTCCAACTGCCCCCCGGAACAATGCCAGAAGAGGCCAGTAGCACAAAGGTTAAGGAATGACAAGCTCAGAGTCTTGTCTACAAATGCTCGCAGTCTAGGGAATAAGATCAATGGAACTTGAGGCTATAATGGCATCTGAGAATATAGATGTAGTGGCTGTTACTGAGACGTGGTTCAAGGGGAGTAATGACTGGGATATATCAATACCAGGGTTCTCTCTATACAGGAAAGACAGAGAAGGCAAGAAGGGGGGAGGGGTGGCCCTGTATGTGAAAGATAACATAAAATCTAATTTGATACAAGTTAGCGAGAACAATTTAGAGTCAGTTTGGGTTACCGTGCAGCTTGATAATCATAAGGTAACTCGTGTAGGTGTGATATATAGACCACCTAGCCAAGTCAAAGAATTAGATGATCTACTAGTTGAGGAAATAGCTAAAATGACATTGAAGGGGGAAGTTATCATTATGGGAGACTTCAATCTTCCAGATGTAAACTGGAAAACCAAAATAGCTAGTTCTGCCAGGAGTACAGATATTCTAAATTCCCTACTGGGATTATCTCTACAGCAAGTAGTGGAGGAGCCAACCCGGAAGGAGGCCATTTTAGATTTAGTATTCACAAATGGGAATTTGGTATCTGATATTACTGTAGGGGAAAGCTTGGGATCTAGTGATCACCAGTCAGTGTGGTTTACTATAAGTACAGTGACTGAGTCACACCACACAAAAACAAAAGTTTTAGATTTTAGAAAAAGAGACTTTTCTAAAATTAGATTAGTGGTATACAAGTCCCTATCAGACTGGAACAGTTTGATTGGAGTCCAGGAGAAATGGGACTACTTAAAAGTGGCACTATTGAAGGCAACAGAAAATTGCATTAGGCTTGTCAGTAAAAGCAAAAAAAGGAAGAGACCACTGTGGTACTCAGCAGAAGTGGCCAAAATCATTAAAAACAAAAAGATAGCATTTAGGAATTATAAAAAAAAACAAAACGAGGATGACAGACAAATTTATAAGATTAGGCAGAGAGAGGCCAAACAAGTTATAAGAGCTTCCAAAGCACAGGCAGAAGAGAAATTAGCTCAGTCAGGGAAAAAAGGCCAGAAGGCATTCTTCAGATACATAAATGAAAAAAGGAAACTAAAACAAGGAATTACCAAATTAAAAACAAAAGGTATATAGAAGAAGATAAAGAACTAGCTGACTGCCTCGATGAATATTTCTGTTCAGTTTTTACAAAGGAAAATGAAGGAGAAGGACCTCAGTTAGGAAAGAAGACTAATGAATATTTTGATGCATGTGTCTTTACAGAGGAAGAGGTTCTAAGTCAGCTGTCTAAAATTAATACAAATAAGTCACAGGGGCCCGATGGGATACACCCAAAGCTATTAAAAGAGCTTAGCGTTGAACTGGGAGTCGTCCCAGAAGATTGGAAATTAGCAAATGTTGTGCCCATTCACAAGAAAGGTAGTAGGGAGGAATCGGGCAACTATAGGCCAGTAAGCCTGACATCAATAGTGGGGAAATTAATGGAAACCATACTTAAGGAGAGGATTGTGGAACATCTAAAATCCCATGGATTGAAAGATGAAAAACAGCATGGGTTTACTTCAGGGAGATCATGTCAAACTAATCTTATTGATTTTTTCGATTGGGTGACTAAAATAATAGATGGAGGAGGTGCAGTAGACATCGCTTATCTAGACTTTAGTAAGGCTTTTGATACTGTCCCACATAGAAAGCTTATCAATAAAGTGCAGTCTTTGGGCTTGGACTCCCATATTGTTGAATGGATTAGGCAGTGGCTGAGGGACAGGCAACAGAGGGTTGTAGTCAATGGAGTATATTCAGACCAAGGACTTGTTACCAGTGGGGTACCTCAGGGATCTGTTCTGGGACCCATATTGTTTAATATCTTTATCAGCGAAATTTCAGAAGGCCTCGATGGTAAGGTGTGTCTTTTTGCTGATGACACAAAGATTTGTAACAGGGTTGATGTTCCTGGAGGGATACACCAAATGGAAAAGGACTTAGGAAAACTAGAGGAATGGTCAAAAATATGGCAACTAAAATTTAATGTTGATAAGTGCAAGATAATGCACCTGGGACGTAAAAACCCAAGAGCAGAATATAAAATCAGTGATACAGTGCTAACCTCAGTATCTGAGGAAAGGGATTTAGGGGTCATTATTTCAGAAGACTTAAAGGTAGGCAGACAATGTCATAGAGCAGCAGGAAATGCTAGCAGAATGCTTGGGTGTATAGGGAGAGGCATTACTAGTAGACAGAGGGAGGTGCTCATGCCGCTCTACAGAGCACTAGTGAGACCTCATTTGGAGTATTGTGCTCAGTACTGGAGGCCATATCTCCAGAAGGATATTGATACTTTGGAGAGAGTTCAGAGAAGAGCTACTAAACTGGTACATGGATTGCAGGATAAAACTTACCAGGAAAGATTAAAGGACCTTAACATGTATAGCTTGGAAGAAAGACGAGACAGAGGGGATATGATAGAAACTTTTAAATACATAAAGGGAATCAACAAGGTAAAAGAGGAGAGAATACTTAAAAGAAGAAAAACTGCTACAAGAGGACATAGTTTTAAATTAGAGGGGCAAAGGTTTAAAAGTAATATCAGGAAGTATTACTTTACTGAGAGAGTAGTGGATGCATGGAATAGCCTTCCTGCAGAAGTGGTAGCTGCAAATACAGTGGAGGAGTTTAAGCATGCATGGGATAGGCATAAGGCCATCCTTCATATAAGATAGGGCCAGGGGCTATCCATAGTATTTAGTGTATTGGGCAGACTAGATGGGCCAAATGGTTCTTATCTGCCGACACATTCTATGTTTCTATGTTTCTATAAGTATGGATCCATAGAAAGTATATGTGATCGATACTCTGCATTCTGCAGAAGCAGTGCACAGCCAATGCAAGTGGAAGGTGCAGATCGCTCTGATCGCAGCCACACCATTTTGGCTTTGCGTGAAGGTTTCGGTACCTTTAACATACCAGTGTTTGGAGTGTGGATGGAAGCACACTCAAACATGAGAACGTTACAGGGGCACATTTATTAAGCCTTTTGGGCGTATTTTAAACATCTGCCTTTAAATTGCTTCAGATTTATGATCCCAAAATCAGCCTAATTATATTTGTCTGACTTCTAGTGGTTGTTTTCTTGTAAGACAGGTTCATATTTACTAAGACCTGTCTCACTGGTTTGCGCATGAAAAAATTGCACAAATGACCAGAAAAAAGTCGCAACTCTATCTCTTTCTATGCAAAAAATTGCACAAGTTCCCCCTCAAAACAGATGAGAAAAATAAGCCTGGTCAGGAGTGGAGTAGAAATAAGGCTACTTTCACACCTGCGCTAGGTGCGGATCCGTCTGGTATCTGCACAGACGGATCCGCACCTATAAATGCAAACAATGGTATCCGTTCAGTGCGGATCCGTCTGCATAACAGCTTTTTCAGATCTGAGTGAAAACTCAGATCCGACAGTATATTCTAACACAGAGGCGTTCTCATGGTGATGGGGACGCTTCAAGTTAGAATATACTAAGAACTTTGTACATAACTGCCCCCTGCTGCCTGGCATCACCCGATCTCTTACAGGGGGCTGTGATCCGCACAATTAACCCCTCAGGTGCCGCACCTGCCAGACCCCCCTCCTTCCCCAGTATTAAAAGCATTGGTGGCCAGTGCGGCCCACCCTCCCTTCCCCCCAGTATTAAGAACATTGGTGGCCAGTGCGGCCCGCCCCCCCTCCCTCCCCAGTATTAAAAGCATTGGTGGCCAGTGCGGCCCCCCCCCCTCCAGCTCGTCTAATTTTTAGCCTGTGACCACTGCCACCAATGCTTTTAATACTGGAGAGGGAGGGAGGGGGGCCGCACTGGCCACCAATGCTTTAAATACTGGGGAGGGAGGGAGGGGGAGGGCCGCACTGGCCACCAATGCTTTTATGCTTTTAATAATGGGGAGGGAGGGAGGGGTGGGGCCGCACTGGCCACCAATGCTTTTAAGACTGGGGAGGGAGGGGGGTCTGGCCCCTGCTGCCTGGCAGCACCCGATCAGGGGGCTGAGATCCGCACAATTAACCCCTCAGGTGCGGCACCTGAGGGGTTAATTGTGCAGATCACAGCCCCCTGTAAGTGATCGGGTGCTGCAAGGCAGCAGGGGGCAGTTATGTACACAGTTCTTAGAATATACTAACTTGAAGCCTCCCCATCACCATGGGATCGCCTCTGTCGGATCTGAGTTTTCACGATCTAACTCAAATCCGATGGTATATTCTAACATAGAGGCGTTCCCATGGTGATGGGGACGCTTCAAGTTAAAATATACCATCGGATTGGAGAAAACTCAGATCCGATGGTATATTAATAGGAACTCCTGACTTTACATTGAAAGTCAATGGGGGACGGATCCGCGGACATGTCATAGTTTTATTCCGGCAGCCTCTCGCCGTGCGCTGCCATGCCTCCGCCGGAACTCTGCCCCTGCCCCCATTATAGTCAATGGGGGTGGAGCGGCAGTCCGGGGGCACACGGTCACTAGCGGCAGGACGGATCTGACAGGCTGTTCACACGACGGAACAGCCCCACCGGCAGCAGCCACTCCATCATTGGTGATGTCAGGAGATTAGCGTCCTGCCATGGAGGAGCCTCCTTGCTGTCGCCTGCGGCCGGCCGTGCGGCAGTCAGGGCTACCAGCCTAACAGGATTTTTCCAGGTATCCCGGTAGGCCAGTCCGGCCCTGACCTCCGGCACTCCAGCTGTAGTAAAACTACAACTCCCAAGATGTACACTTGCTTGGCTTTTTTCAGAACTCCATAGAAATTAATGAAGCATGCTGGGAGTCATAGTTTCACCACAGCTGGAGTGCTGGAGGTTAGCCATCACTGCTGTAGTAAATATGCCCCACAGACTCCATGGAGATGTCCTTGGACTGATGTGAATCCAGGGGCCTAACGTAACATTGCTAACCAACGAGCTGCCATAATACTTCAGATGTGATTGTCTAGAGCAGGCTCATCCGTACACAAGGACACAACCTTTTTTGGCCTGAGGGCAGCATTGTCACATTGCTCTATTTCAAGCAATGTGACAAGTCGATCGGCGCTTGTTTGCATCGGTCTACTACACAGGCCGATGCAAAGTGAATGGGGAGGAATGATCGCTACCACCGGGTGCGGATTGACCATAGACCATACAGGAAAATCTCCCGGTGGGTCAGTGCCCAGGGGGCCGCCCCAGGCTCCATCTCTGGCACTGGCTGGGTACAGAATAAGCTATCAGTGGTAATTAATAGAGATGAGCGAATCGAATCCCACGATTTAACCTGAAATAGTATAAACAACAAAAAAAATTCAAACTTACCTCCTTTATTTGCTTGCGACGGGTCGCCAGCCTCCATCTTGCTTAAAGATCTCGGCCGAAATCCCGTGCGGTGTGAGATTACATCATCACGCGGCATCTGAGGGGTACAATGATGTGGGGCAGTGCGATCGCAGCTCCCTGTCATTGCACCCGCTACTTACAAGAAGCGAATTTTTGTGTGAAATTCAGCGAATCAGCCGAATCAAACTTTTAAGAAATTCGCTCATCTCTAGTAAATAACTCTGTGATAATCAGGTACTCGTGTACCCGGCCAGCGACATGCCCTCCTGAATTCAACTATGTCTGGCACCTCACCTCCTAAGCAGGGGGCTCCATATCTTAATCAGAGGCAACTGATAGAGGATGAGAGAAAATAGCAGCTATTGATGGCCAACTCGGAGGGACAGCTTTTGGGCAAGATTTTGTGCTGGACTGTTGTATGTGGTATTGTGCTCTATGGTAAACAGACCTCCCAAGTGTCCCTCTTTTGACCCAAGTCCCCCTGTCCCTCTTTGCTCCATAAATGTCCCTCTTTTTGATCTGAGGTGTAGATTTTCATTAATACATTTACAATATTGATGCAGAAAGTGTTTGCCTGGTTCCCATGTACAGTCGTGGCCAAAAGTTTTGAGAATTACATAAATATTGGAAATTAGAAAAGTTGCTGCTTAAGTTTTTATAATAGCAATTTATTTGAATATACTCCAGAATGTTATGAAGAGTGATCAGATGAATTGCATAGTCCTTCTTTGCCATGAAAATTAACTTAATCCCAAAAAAAACTTTCCACTGCATTTCATTGCTGTCATTAAAGGACCTGCTGAGATCATTTCAGTAATCGTCTTGTTAACTCAGGTGAGAATGTTGACGAGCACAAGGCTGGAGATCATTATGTAAGGCTGATTGGGTTAAAATGGCAGACTTGACATGTTAAAAGAAGGGTGATGCTTGAAATCATTGTTCTTTCATTGTTAACCATGGTGACCTGCAAAGAAACGCGTGCAGCCATCATTGCATTGCATAAAAATGGCTTCACAGGCAAGGATATTGTGGCTACAAAGATTGCACCTCAATCAACAATTGATAAGATCATCAAGAACTTCAAGGAAAGAGGTTCAATTCTTGTTAAGAAGGCTTCAGGGTGTCCAAGAAAGTCCAGCAAGCGCCAGGATCGTCTCCTAAAGAGGATTCAGCTGCGGGATCGGAGTGCCACCAATGCAGAGCTTGCTCATGAATGGCAGCAGGCAGGTGTGAGCGCATCTGCACGCACAGTGAGGCGAAGACTTTTGGAAGATGGCCTGGTGTCAAGAAGGGCAGCAAAGAAGCCACTTCTCTCCAATAAAAACATCAGGGACAGATTGATCTTCTGCAGAAAGTATGGTGAATGGACTGCTGAGGACTGGGGCAAAGTCATATTCTCCGATGAAGCCTCTTTCCGATTGTTTGGGGCATCTGGAAAAAGGCTTGTCCGGAGAAGAAAAGGTGAGCGCTACCATCAGTCCTGTGTCATGCCAACAGTAAAGCATCCTGAGACCATTCATGTGTGGGGTTGCTTCTCATCCAAGGGAGTGGGCTCACTCACAATTTTGCCCAAAAACACAGCCATGAATAAAGAATGGTACCAAAACACCCTCCAACAGCAACTTCTTCCAACAATCCAACAACAGTTTGGTGAAGAACAATGCATTTTCCAGCACGATGGAGCACCGTGCCATAAGGCAAAAGTGATAACTAAGTGGCTCGGGGACCAAAACGTTGACATTTTGGGTCCATGGCCTGGAAAGTCCCCAGATCTTAATCCCATTGAGAACTTGTAGTCAATCCTCAAGAGGCGGGTGGACAAACAAAAACCCACTAATTCTGACAAGCTCCAAGAAGTGATTATGAAAGAATGGGTTGCTATCAGTCAGGAATTGGCTCAGAAGTTGATTGAGAGCATGCCCAGTCGAATTGCAGAGGTCCTGAAAAAGAAGGGCCAACACTGCAAATACTGACTCTTTGCATAAATGTCATGTAATTGTCGATAAAAGCCTTTGAAACGTATGAAGTGCGTGTAATTATATTTCACTACATCACAGAAACAACTGAAACAAAGATCTAAAAGCAGTTTAGCAGCAAACTTTGTGAAAACTAATATTTGTGTCATTCTCAAAACTTTTGGCCACGACTGTACATATTAGAGCCCCTTTGAAAAATGGATCTTTCACTCAATGAACCATAACTGTCCCTCTTTGAACATCCAAAAAGTTGGGAGGTATGGTATTGCTGACCCCGCTACTTTTGTTGCCCTGCCTCCTGTCAATTTAGACCCTCCTACCATATGGGGCCACTTTTAGGTATTTTTTTCCAGGGCCACTTTAGGTTCCCAATCCGCCCCTGGCTACTACATTCGTTACTCCCTCGTTCAGTTCTGTTGGTTATCGGTAGCACATCGCTGATTACATAGGTAGGTCTGCTGGCGATTATCGTCCACCTGTCATCCTGACAAAATATGCAAATCAGCCAAAAAATGAGTGATTGCTAGTTTATCGTCTGATCGGCAGCACGATTAAACAGGCCAGATATCAGGGATGAGTGCTCCTATGAACACTTGTCCCCAGTAATCGGCAGAATATCATGTAGTGTAATAGGGGGTTAAAGGGATTTCCTGGTAAAATTTTTTTTTTAACAATTTCCTGGAGCATGGGCCCTGGAACTGAAGATTTATACTTACCTGCTCCCCGCCGCTCCGGTCCTCTGCACTGCCCCTGCTGCCTCCATCCTCCGGTCCCCGCTCTGTTTACACCTGGCTGGCTGTGGGCATCGAAGTGTGAAGATGAAGTTCCTGATCATTTGAATTCCATTTTGTATCTGTTCATTTAAACTTCACATTGAGACCTGTGAATGCAGGTGCAGGGAGTAAGGCTTTGTCTACATATTTTCTCAAGGTTGTTTTGAGATTCTGACTCGCTGCGGACCTGGGAACTGGCCGCTCCAAGGTCTGAGGTGAGAGCAGATGAACAACACGTACACTGTGACAATGATGAAGCGCATGCGCTGGCTACGTTCTACTAGGGAATGCAGCTTTTGGTTTAATCTGTATAAAGCTGTAACCCTTCAGGAAAGAAGTCAGAAGCTCATCCTACGGGGGGACGCCTCGTGTAGGCACCTAATCGGCGTTCTCCCGATCAAGACTCTGACTGCTTTCGCTGAGGGGCTTCCCAGCTGATGTTAACTCCATCGGTGATGTATGTACCCTCATCCTGGATGTAGTCAGAACTCCGACTGAAGTGTTGATATAATTGCGTATTATGTTCTTTATCCTTTGTATATAGATAAGTGCAAAAGAACAACATTATATCGCTATATGTATATACTACTTATGATTTTATTAAATATAATATTATAAACCTTCCTTTGAAGTGTAGCTGTAGGTCAGTTAAGAGTCTCTCTTTAAAGAGTATCCAAACCTGAAGTCTTGCTCTTATCAGCAAAACAGGCAAGGTCACATGCTCTGCTCCAGCCAATGACTGGCGTCCACAGTGATGTGGCCACAAGCAGCATGTTACTGCTGAAGCCAATCGTTTGCTGGAGCGGGGCATGTGACCATATGCTATGATGTCCATAGCCAGCCATTTGTAAGCAGTGCTGGGAGGATCGGAGCAGCAGGGAGCAGGTAAGTATGAGTCTTCTGTTTTCATGGACTATGTTGCAGGAACTTGTTAAAAAATCATTTTCCTTCTATCCTGCCTCCTATTCATACATGAGCGCTTTCATTCACTGAAGAAGATGGCGCCCCCCAGTTATAGGTGCCCAGCAATAACCAGTAAGCACTTTACCTTACTAGTGGGGAGTGTTTTTATTGATTAACAGTGATGGTCAGTTCGCAGTTTTTGCCAGCGAACACATGCGAACACAAGTCCGGCGATGCACAGGTAAGCCCTTACCTGTGCTTGTGCCGGGAGCCGGTCTGAAATCAAATGCGGTCACCGGGAGCAGGCAGTTCCGACAACAACCCGATGAAGGCCCCGGCGGCTGTTCTCGGAACTGCCTGCTCCCGGTGACCGCATTTGATTTCAGACCGGCTCCCAGCACGGGTATGTGCTTACCTGTGCATCACATGGCTGTAACTTTTTTTAATTTTTTGCAACATTTTTTACGTGACCTATAGGGCTTTATCATTTTTTTTGTTTTGTTTTATTTGGCGGAAACTGTCATTTTTTTTTTTTTTTTTTTTAAAACTATAGCTCCTTATTTATGCAAACTGGCACCAAAATAAATTCTTATAATTAGTTGCCTATTTTGTGTCGGCCGTTTTGTTATATATGATGTATAGTTTCATGTGAATGGGGCGATAATGGTGGCGGTTTTGGTTGTTGTTTTTTTTTTTTTTATATATTTTATTATTTTTATCTTTTTTTAACTTATTATTATTATTATTATTTTTTTTTTTTTTTATAATTGCTTTATTATATATTTTTTTAAATATATTTCTGCTACATAATATGTCCCCCAAGAGGTCATAAAAAGTGAACACTATTTTGCACTTTTTCCTTTTTCTTTTATTTGTATTTTATTAATTTCTTATTTTATTATTATACTTTTTTATTTTATTTGCTTTATTAATTATTTTTATATATATATATTTCCAAATAATATGTCCCCCAAGAGGTAATTTTCTTCTTTTTTTTTTTAATTTAATCTTTTATTTGTATTTTATTAATTTATATTTTGGTTTTAATTTTTTTCCCCTTATATTTTTGCCACATGATTTTTTTCCCCGATGTCAATGAAAGACCTTTTGGGAACATCCAAAAGAGCCCCAGTTACACGGGAAACCAGCCTCCTGTGGGGGCTTTGTTCAAGGCAGAGCTGATCAGGGTCTCCTGACCCTGCAGTTCTGCTCCCAAGACACCTGGCGATCGCGTGATCGCCAGGTCCAAACTGCATAGCCCTTATTGAGAGCTATGCACCTATCTGAGGAGAAGGTAGAAGCGCTGCTAATCTGCTTCTGTCTTCTCCTTGGGTTACAAGTGCAGGAGCTGTAATGCAGCACAGTGTGGTGCTCCCACCAGAAACACAGCTGATAGCACGATCAACAGTTTTTCTGTCCAGCAAGACGGGGCCCACAGGTTGTGCATCCCTGGATTACAGGGTGTTTAAAGAGGTTTTCCGGGAGTAGAATATTGATGACCTATCCTCAGAGAAGGACGTGGATGTCTGATCGGTGGGAGTCTGACTCCTAGCACCCCCACCAATCAGCAGTTTGAAGGGGAAGCGGCCTCTTCCTAGGTCAGTGATGTCACATTCATCGGTTATTTGGCCTATGTGTGCAGCTCAGTACCCGTAAAGTGAGTGGGCTGCAAAAGCAACCACAGCCACTATAGAATGTACGGGGCTGTGCTTGGTAAACTGTGAGGAGGCCGCAGCACTCCCCAGAGCTCCACTGCCTCTTCAAACAGCTAATAGGTAATAGGTGGCGGTGCTGGGTATCAGATCCTTGATAATGTTCCACATCCTGTGTAGATGGGATCCCTGCACAGGTTTTCACCAGACACTAAAAAAAGGGGAATCGTTCAACCTAGTCTGTGCCCCCCATAGCGGCTGCAGGAGCTGCCTCTACAGTATGTACCCCCTTTCTCTGGAGGTTGGGAGGCAGAGCTGCAAGCTCTCATTTGCCCTAATGTCAGTGGAATGGTAGGAGACATCTGTTCCTGCAAAATGTATTGGACTAAACTGCATTTATCCAAGCAGGTAAGTATATATTAATATTCAGTGATCCCCGCCTGGTTCATGCACAGCCATGAGCGCTCACTGCTAATTACTCCCTTCTTTATATATTGCAGAGCAGGGCTGGTGTAATCTGGCCCCCGAGTGAGATTAGTTGGTTGCAGCTTAATTACACGCTGTCCTGAGCTGAAATAAATCATGGAAGGTAAGTGACAAATTGAAAGAGCCACCTAGTGTCAGCGTCACTTGTTCTAGAAACGTGTCCTGAGCCATCGGTACAGCTGAGCTCAATGGACCATAGACTGTACTGTATTAATAGTAGGCCAGAAATGTTCACCTGAAGTTTTCACACAAGTGAGGTGGATGTGGTGGAGAATAATAATTGTATGGACAAAAAACAGCTATGGGCATATCTGTGGATGAAACCATTAGGCCTCTTTCACACGGGCGTCCCGGATTTGCTCCGGATGCGTCGCGTGTGCATTGCGGGAAACCATTTTGCACGCGTGTGATAAAAAACTGAATGTGGTACCCAGACCCGAACCTGGACTTCTTCACTGAAGTTCGGGTTAGGTGTCCTGTAGATTTTATTCTTAACACAGAATGCTTACTATAATGTCGCTTGAGGGGTTAAAAAAATATATAATTAACTCACCTTATCCACTTGATCGCGCACCCGGCATCGTCTTCTTTCTTCTTCTTTCAGGACCTGCAAAAGGACCTTTGACGTAATCGTGGTGAGCGCAGTGACGTCAGCCCAGGTCCTGCTGAATGAAGATAGAAGATCCTTCTATCTTCATTCAGCAGGACCTGCGCTGACGTCACCAGGATCACCACGTAGTGAGCGCGATTACCTCATCAAAGGTCCTTTTGCAGGTCCTGAAAGAAGACGATGCCGTCTTCTTTGTGAGCAAGTGGATAAGGTGAGTTAATTTTTAACCCCTCAATCGACATTTTAGTAAGCATTCTGTATTAAGAATGCTATTATTTTCCCTTATAACCATGTTATAAGGGAAAATAATACAATGAATTTACTTTAATGGGGTCCGGTGTTGCTCATCCCTATCATCTCCTAGCAACCATGCGTGAAAATTGCACCGCATCCGCACTTGCTTGAGGATGCTTGCGATTTTTACGCAGCCCCATTCATTTCTATGGGGCCTGCGTTGCGTGAAAAACGCAGAATATAGAACATGCTGCGATTTATACGCAACGCACAAGTGATCTTTGAAAATCACCGCTCATCTGCACAGCCCCATTGAAGTGAATGGGTCTGGATTCAGTGCGGGTGCAATGCGTTTACCTAACGCATTGCACCCGCGTGAAAAACTCGCCCGTGTGATGGGGGCCTTAGGGAATGACCACATGGCGTGGTTGTAACTAGCCGCACTGTGGTCGAGTACTGAAAGGCCGTGCGGGCTGCAGCTCGCTCTTGTTAAACTAATGAGGCCGCACTAAACAGTGCGATCTTCATTAGTTAACAAAAGCCAGCTGCAGCTCATAAGCCTGCGCGGTACTCGACTGCGGCGTGGCACATCAAAGCCAATGCTGCAACCGTGCCGTGTAGTCATACCCTTAGTGTTGGATGATCAAATAACCAGGTGCAGTGATGGCCAGTTCGCATTGTTCGCATCTTTTCTCACAAGTCCGGCGAGGCACAGGTAAGCCCTTACCTGTGCCTGTGCGCGAGCCGGTCTGAAAACAAATGCGGTCACCGGGAGCAGGCAGTTCCGAGAACAGCCCAATGAAGCCGCCCGGCGGCTGTTCTCGGAACTGCCTGCTCCCGGTGACCGCAATTGTTTTCAGACCGGCTCGCGCACAGGTAAGGGCTTACCTGTGCTTCGCCGGACTTGTGAGAAAAGATGGCAGCCCGCATGTGTTCGCAGGCGAACACTGAGAACTGACCATCACTGACCAGGTGTAAGGCAGAAGAGCAGTAGGGTGCAAGGCAGGCGGCTGATGAAGGTAACAACCAGGACCATTAGGTTAGAATAAAGTCTCTCTTTTACTTTTACTTTTACTGAATAGATCAAGAGTCGGCATCCTCCAGCATTCCAGCTGTTATGAAACTACCACACCCAGCATGCACACTTACTTGGCTGTTCCCATAGAAGTGAGGATTTTGGGAGTTGTAGGTTCAGAACAGCTGGAGTGCCAGAGGTTGCGGACCCCTGGAATAGATGATAGGAGTCACAGTAGGAATACATCTTGAGATATTTCACAGAGTAGGTTTTTCTCAAAAGCTTTATATACAGTAGAAGGTGACAGTGATGGTAGTAGTATTTCAAGTCTCTCTCTGGATACACTATGCAATCTTTCCAATAAACCACAGGAGTGCAGTCACTCTCAATATGCTTTCTGCAGTTCCCAGTTGTAGGGTGCAGTCCTAGATCGCATAGCCAGTCCATCCGTCCGAAGTGTGGCAGGCGCCTTAAGCAATTAATCCTTTTCACATAAAGTCTCTTGCCATAAACGTGAATTTACCTTACTGACTCAATCCAGCACAACCTTTAAAATGGTTCTCAAGCTTCTGTAAATATTCAGTGCTTTTTTTTTTCTGGGCACAATCCTTAGTAAGAATTGCTTTCCTGCAGTTTTCCACTCTCAGGAATGAGCTTTTTCTGGATAAGGCTTCTCCTTAGGCCTGCTTAGTCGAGCACACCAAAGCAGGTCTTGTCTCTAGCTTTGCTAGCTCGGCACTCTTTAGGCCCCTTTCACACGGGCGAGAATTCCGCACGGGTGCAATGCGTGAGGTGAACGCATTGCACCTGCACTGAATCTGGACCTATTCACTTCAATGGGGCTGTGTATATGAGCAGTGATTTTCTATGGGGCTGTGTATATGAGCAGCAAGCTCTATATTATGCGTTTTTCACGCAACGCAGGCTCCATAGCAGTGAATGGGGCTGCGTGAAAATCGCAAGCATCCGCAAGCAAGATCGGATGCGGTGCGATTTTCACGCATGGTTGCTAGGAGACGATCGGGATGGGGACTCGATCTTTATTTTTTTCCCTTATAACATGTTATAAGGGAAAATAATAGCATTCTTAATACAGAATGCTTAGTAAAATGCCCATTGAGGGGTTAAAAATAATAAGCAAATTTAACTCACCCCATCCACTTGATCGCATAGCGGATCTCCTCTTCTTTCTACTTTCTTCAAGACCTGGCTAAAGGACCTTTGATGACGTCGCTGCGCTCATCACATGGTCCATCACATGAGGGCAGTGATGTCATCAAAGGTCCTTTAGCCAGGTCCTGAAGAAAGTAGAAAGAAGAGGAGATCCACTACGCGATAAAGTGGATGGGGTGATTTAAATTTGTTTATTATTTTTAACCCCTCAATGGACACTTTACTAAGCATTCTGTATTAAGAATGCTATTATTTTCCCTTATAACCATGTTATAAGGGAAAATAATAAAATCTACACAACACCGATCCCAAACCCGAACTTCTGTGAAGACGTTCGGGTACCAAACATGCCGAGTTTTCTCACGCGAGCGCAAAACGAATTAAAACGCTTTGCACTGGCATGGAAAAATCGCACATTTTCCCGCAACTCACCCGCATCTTGTCCGACCCTCACACGCGACGCTCGTGTGAAAGAGGCCTAACTCTACAAACCTAAAGAGGGAGGGTGGGGGGTGGCGGGCAGGACCAGCCTGTCTCTTGGCTACCAACTAAAGACTGCCAGATTAACTAGTTCCTACCTATATAAACAACCTTTTGGGATGCACAGTGCACAAATTATCACCATCACAGAAAGCATTTTAAAACGGTATACCTGAATGTGAACCTTTTAACAGTGAATCACAGTATGAACTCTTTAGCCGTGAAACATCGAGTGACTGCACATAGGACACAGCAAGGACATTTCTGAACGGGCTTGTGGAATCTGCAGCTGCCTGGAAATTTATTACGGTCCTGGCTTTTCAGATTTTTGTATACATGGTGTTCAATCATTCCTGTCTATACAGTTCAGAGAGCGGCCATGATGCTTCATGTAATCACAGAGTGCTGGATAAGACCTTATTCACACACATCAGCGAATCCTAGATGAGTGTGGTCCATGTTCTTAATGGCCAATACATATACCCAGTGTAAAAACCACAGTTATGCAGTCCAAACGCCCACTGGGTCAGTGAAAACCACTCTTCATTTTATCACAGATGTCATCACGGACAGGTATGTTTGAATAAGGCCCAACTGCAGACCCAGATCAGAGGACATGTTAGAGGACTATATTCCCTCTGTAGCTGGGGCAAACATGTCAGCCTCAGTGTACATGTACATTGCAGTCTAGTTTATGCAGATTTTCCATGCATTTCCACACCAAATCGGCAAGAAACTTGCAGATTTTGGTGCAGACTTTAATGCAGATCTGACCCAGATCTCACATTTTGCATTGCAAAGGGTTAAATCAGCACTGAAAATCAGTACAAACATTTGACATACATACCAATTTCTGTGCATAAAAAAGAGCTTTGTATACATGAGATTTGGAAAAATCTCATTAACTTTTCTTGCATTATGCTGCGGATTTTCTGTACAAATGTCTGCACATTATACACATCAGCAAATGGGCAATAAAGAAAATACACACTTTAGTTACAGTGATCCCTCGAGATACAATGGCCTCAGGATACAATATTTTAACATACAATGGTCTCTTCTGACCCATCATAAGTTGAAACCAGACTCAACATACAGACTGAGATCCAACCAATCCAGGCCACTTCTCTGGTAAAATAGCGGTATTACCGTAGTTGCTAGTTATCAGCTATTCCTGACTAGCATTATCTCTTAGTTATCTGCTTATTTTTCTTAAATCTTCATTTTCTCTTATCCTCTACCCCTGCAGTGCCCCCTGTAGAATAATGCACCACTGTTGTATAATGTGCCCTGTAATATAACGCACCCCTGTAGTATAATGGGCCCTGTAGTTCACCTGTGGTATACTGCACCTCCTTTAATAAAATTCACTCCTAGGGATTTTATATATAATGCTCTCCTCCTCGTAGTCCCCCACTTATTATAATGCCCCCCTGTGGGGTTGTATAAACCAGTATTTCCTAACCAGTGTGCCTCCAGCTGTTGCAAAACTACAACTCCCAGCATACCCGGACAGCCTTTGGCTGTGCGGGCATGCTGGGAGTTGTAGTTTTGCAACAGCTGGAGGCACACTGGTTGGGAAACACTGAATTATCTGTGTGAGTGTGCAGATATGTGTCAACATCTGCATATTCTGTATATAGGAGATAGCACCAGTGTCCTAAATATCTGATTATTAGTAGACGTATACACGTTAGTAACTACCATAGCGGCAGACCAGGCGACTGCTATGGGGCCCAGGGCAAGAGAGGGCCCGGTCTTAGTTGGGATCATCCCCTCTTCTACTGGAGGCGAAAACCTGTTCAGGACTCTACCCTCTAAAGCAAGCATCTTCAAACTGCGGCCCTCCAGCTGTTGTATAACTACAACTCCCACAATGCCCTGCTGTAGGCTGATACCTGTAGGCTGTTCAGGCATGCTGGGAGTTGTATTTATACAACAGCTGGAGGGCCGCAGTTTGAGGATGCCTGCTCTAAAGGAACAACTTTTAGCAAATGAGGCAGTGGAAAAATGGCCCAAGGGTCATTGAAAAGTGTTTAGGCAGAAACCCTTCTGTCCTGGGTGGGGGGCCTGGTTTGATCCTTGCTATGGGGCCCTTACTACATCAAAACTATGAATTAACACATGTGGAATTATATACATAACAAACAAGTGTGAAACAACTGAGAATATGTCATATTCTAGGTTCTTCAAAGTAGCCACCTTTTGCTTTGATTACTGCTTTGCACACTCTTGGCATTCTCTTGATGAGCTTCAAGAGGTAGTCCCCTGAAATGGTCTTCCAACAGTCTTGAAGGAGTTCCCAGAGATGCTTAGCACTTGTTGGCCCTTTTGCCTTCACTCTGCGGTCCAGCTCACCCCAAACCATCTCGATTGGGTTCAGGTCTGGTGACTGTGGAGGCCAGGTCATCTGGTGCAGCACCCCATCACTCTCCTTCATGGTCAAATAGCCCTTACTTTCAAAGTTTTCCCAATTTTTCGGCTGACTGACTGACTGACCTTCATTTCTTAAAGTAATGATGGCCACTCGTTTTTCTTTACTTAGCTGCTTTTTTCTTGCCATAATACAAATTCTAACAGTCTATTCAGTAGGACTATCAGCTGTGTATCCACCTGACTTCTCCTCAACGCAACTGATGGTCCCAACCCCATTTATAAGGCAAGAAATCCCACTTATTAAACCTGACAGGGCACACCTGTGAAGTGAAAACCATTTCAGGGGACTACCTCTTGAAGCTCATCAAGAGAATGCCAAGAGTGTGCAAAGCAGTAATCAAAGCAAAAGGTGGCTACTTTGAAATACCTAGAATATGACATATTTTCAATTGTTTCACACTTGTTTGTTATGTATATAATTCCACATGTGTTAATTCATAGTTTTGATGCCTTCAGTGTGAATCTACAAAACTCTTTGAATGAGAAGGTGTGTCCAAACTTTTGGTCTGTACTGTATATATATTTAAATTAAGTGCGCTACTACTCCTATAAAGATATTAGGATGCTAATGCTGATACAGATACCATACTTGTAATTTTGATAAGAAGATGAATAAGCAGATGTTGAAACACATACACACGTATTTACTTACAAGCTGCAGGTTCTCCGTTCTGCACCTTCTCCTCTGGCTAAAGGACCTGCAAACATGTGACATGATGACATCATCAAATGTTCTTTATCCTACCATTACTGTATTCCAAAGGTCCTTCATAGTCTGGTATGTTGATCTATGCCTAGGGGTCATTGTACATCACGGTTTTGTTGCGGTTTTTCCACAAATTGCGGCAAAAAAACTGTAAAATCGCAATGTATAATAATCCCCAAATACACGGTCACAAAGATGTCTGCAGGGCTGTGTAGGAATGCAAGGCTGGAATTGCCTCCACCCTGCTGTCCTAGCACAGCGCTGCCTGAGGCCGCCACCTCACATTGCCTAATTAGTGGGAACTCAGCCAAAAGCTTCCCTCACATGTCCATCAGTGATTGTGAGCCAAAACCAGGAGTGGAGCCTCCACAGGCATAAGGTATAAGGGAAAGATCTGCACCTGTTCTGTGTTTAGAGCCGCACCTGGTTTTGGCTCAAAATCACTGATGGAAATCACTGACTGAACACTGACGTGTGAACGAGGCATAACAATGTTGAAAATGCCTCCAAAGGTCTTTCACATTGTGGCAGTGTGTAAAATAAACATAAAAAATAAAGCGCAATTTAAAAACGTATTTTAATGGCACTTTGTGCTATTAGAAGAAATGCATAAAAGGAAACATTTTCCTTTATAAAAGTTACAAAAAATATCTACTATGTATAAAAAAGACTCAAAAAGTTATTTGAATAAGGCCTCATGCACACGACAGTATTTTTTCGCGGTCCGCAAAACGGGGTTCCATTGTTCCGTGATCCGTTTCCGTGTGCCTTCCTTGATTTTTGGAGGATCACCAGACATGAAAAGTGAAAAAAATATCGAAGTCAAGTTTGCCTTGCAAATGATAAGAAAAAAACGGATGCGGACGCGCAGACGCGGATGACAATCTTGTGTGCCTCCGTGTTTTTTCACGGACCCATTGACTTGAATGGGTTTGCGAACCAATGTCCGTGAAAAAAATAGGACAGGTCATATTTTTTTGGACGGACTGGAAACACGGATCACGGACGCGGATGACAAACGGTGCATTATCCGAGTTTTCAACTGACCCATTGAAAGTCAATGGGTCCGCAGAAAATCACGGAAAACGGAACAACGGACACGGAACACAACCACGATCGTGTGCATGAGGCCTAACTGAATGAGAAAGAACTTCCTAGCTTTTAAACCCATATGTATTAAAAAAGAATGTCATGAACTGACCAGGTAGTGTTCGGAGGCTCCGATCGAGGCCTGCATCACAGATTCCTTACATTAAAAATGCAGGACTGCCCTATGCAGCCTGGTAAATTGCCAGGTCGCATGACAGAGACCAGGCAGACTCCTTGATAGTCAATGTGGTCTGTTGAATCCCGTTTGTATCCATCATGTGTGACGGACCCAGCACTTCCATAATTTCTGCTGCTCTGCTCCTATAAAACAGCAGAACAACAGAAATAAGAACAGCAGTGTGAATGAGGGTCTAAATATTCTCCTCTTATATATCAGCGTTATGCCTTGACATGAAGTCATAATGAACGTCCAACATGAACGCTGCCCACACCCACGTTACAATATATATTTCAATGGTGTCCTCCTATGCTTGTGTCTGTTTCTGGAAATTCTAGTTGACCAGGATTACTGAAACAGGACAGGTTCACAAGAGATATTTACGAAGTAGACTCACTGACAAAAAAAGAACACGTACTCAAAGATTGCTGCAAAACTTGACATGCAGTTAAGTCTAAAGCAGATGTTAGGGATGAGCGAATTGACTTCGAATTGACTTCGAATGAAACATTGGAAGTCGATTTGCTTAAAACTTTGTTAGAATACTGTACACAGCAGAGCGCTCCATTCAGTATTAGAATGTATTGGCTCCTATGAGCCAACAAAGTCTCGCCAGACTACGGGTAATAACTTCAGAAATTAATTTCTACTGTTAAAAACCTTTTACTGAACTCTGTTTCGGTTCTAAGTGGTACCTTGGAACTGAACCCAAGTGCTTGCTCGGTACAGTTTTCTAACAAAGTTTTATCCAAATCGACTTCGGATGAGGGCGTCATCATTGCTCTTGTGGTCAGCTCCTGCCTCTCTGCTTTGTCACTGCCTGGCCCTGTCAATCAAGCAGGGAGGGAGGGTAGGTCGCTGGTGATAGATTTCCTTTAATGGGACCAGTGGCATCGCCGGGGAGGGGGGCAGAGGGGGCCACGGCCCCCCCTACATCACGCTGTGCCCTCCCATGTGCCCCCCCAACTAAAATGCTCCCTTAACTTAGCGGCTGCAGCCGGGCACAACAAGGAGATGAGCGCTTCCATTGCGCTCATCTTCATAGTCATCTGCCTGTGCAGCGGGGCAGGGGAGGGAGAGGCGTGTCCCTTCCCCTTCCTCTGATAGGCTGCAGGCACTAGGCCGGCAGCCTATCAGAGGCCGGCGCAGGCGGTGAGCCATACAGCGCGGGACACAGGCCGGAAGAGGCCTGCATCGCATCGCTGACATGGAGGTAAGTATAAGTGGTTTTTTTTTTACAATAGTTTTACAGGCACATTAGGGGGGCTCTTGTTACTGGCACATTGGGGGGGCTTATTACTGGCACATGATGGGGGGGCTTATTACTGGCACATTAGGGGGGCTCGTTACTGTCACATGATGGGGCTCGTTACTGGCACATGATGGGGGCTTATTACTGGCACATGATGGCAGGGCTTATTACTGGCACATGATGGCAGGGCTTATCACTGGCACATGATGGCAGGGCTTATCACTGGCACATGATGGCAGGGCTTATTACTGGCACATGATGGGGGGCTTATTACTGGCACATGATGGGGGGACTTATTACTGGCACATGATGGGGGGCTTATTACTGGCACATGATGGGGGGACTTATTACTGGCACATGATGGAGGGGATTATTACTTGCACATGATTGGGGCTTATTAATGGCACATGATGGGGGCTTATTATTGGCACATGATGGGGGGCTTATTACTGGGACATGATGGGGGGGCTTATTACTGGCACATGATGGGGGGGCTTATTACTGGCACATGATGGCAGGGCTTATCACTGGCACATGATGGCAGGGCTTATTACTGGCACATGATGGGGGGCTTATTACTGGCACATGATGGGGGGACTTATTACTGGCACATGATGGGGGGCTTATTACTGGCACATGATGGGGGACTTATTACTGGCACATGATGGGGGGGATTATTACTTGCACATGATTGGGGCTTATTAATGGCACATGATGGGGGCTTATTATTGGCACATGATGGGGGGCTTATTACTGGGACATGATGGGGGGGCTTATTACTGGCACATGATGGGGGGGCTTATTACTGGCACATGATTGGGGGCTTATTACTGGCACATGATTGGGGGCTTATTACTGGCACATGATGGGGGGCTTATTACTGGCACATGATGGGGGGCTTATTACTGGCACATGATGGGGGGGGCTTATTACTGGCACATGATGCGGGGCTCTTGTTACTGGAACATTTTGGGGGCTCTTATTACTGGCACATTATTGGGGCCACTTATTACTGGCACGTTATTGGGGCCACTTATTACTGGCACGTTATTGGGGCCACTTATTACTGGCACGTTATTGGGGCCACTTATTACTGGAATGTTATTGGTGGGTACTATAGGGGCATCTATTGAGGCTACAAAGAAGGGGTATTTTATATGGGGGGATCTGTACAGTAGCATTTTATACTGGGACACATTATGGTGGGTACTATGGGGAAGGGGGGAGAGGAGTACTATGGAGTCATCTACGGGGGGCACTAAGAAGGGGAATTTTATACTTGCAAATTATGGGGGACACTGAGGGCATTTACTGGTGGCACTATATAGGGGTATTTTATACTGGCACATTATGGGGACATTAGCTCAACTGGAGGCATTACAAGAGGGTATTTTTTGCATTGTCACATTATAAGGAGAATTATTTCTACTGGGGGGGGGGGCATTATGGTGGGCTTTATTACTCCCCCATGGTATGACCCCCTAATAGCAGCACCAGCCTCTCCCTGCTCTGCTATCCCTCTGCCCCTTCTCCAAATCCTTATTATGAAATCTTTCTCATTAGGATAAAACACATCAGCTCAGCCGAGCCCCCCGGCCAAGTGTGGATGACGCTGTTATAGGGAGGGGGATCTGTGGATGACACTGTTATAGGGAGGGGGATCTGTGGATGACACATATAGCATAAGATGCTATATACGGTATGTGTCATCCACAGATCCCCCCCCCCCCATAGCAGTGTCATCCACAGATCCGCCTCCCTATAAAAGTGTAATCTACAGGCAACTAGGACATGTTGAAATCTGAGTGATTTATTTTTATTTTTTTTAAAACACAGACAGCAGGACTTTTCTCCCCTGTTGCGGTTTTAGGTATTGGGTAAAGTATCGCAAAAAAGGGGGTTAGTCAGCATCTCCCAGTGCGCAGGTGCACGCTGCCATGGCAAAGACCTAGAGGAAAAAAAGAGACAACGCAGCAGCACTCTGCAAATCAGACAAAGTACAACAATGCTTACAAAAATTATGGTGCTAATACTACGCTTATTTATAAAAGCGAGATGCTTGGACAATGCATTTTGTACAAAACCATCTAAGCCCGTCTGCCGAACGTCAAGGCGATCTCTGTTAGACGGGTCCTAACACTAAATACTACCTGTTATGCGCCATAATGGCCGCCATAAAATTCAGGGAGTGTTGGACCCACATGCATGTTGGATCCACTCTGCCTTTTTCCATTTTTTGTGCCAAAATGGCCTCCATTACAAGGGATGCAGGTACCAATATGCATGCTGAGCCCACTCTATTCCCTTCCTGGTGCTAGACAGCTTCCAATAAATTTAGTGTTAGGACCCGTTTAACAGAGATCGCCTTGACGTTCGGCAGACGGGCTTAGATGGTTTTGTACAAAATGCATTGTCCAAGCATCTCGCTTTTATAAATAAGCGTAGTATTAGCACCATAATTTTTGCAAGCATTATTGTACTTTGTCTGATTTGCAGAGTGCTGCTGCATTGTCTCTTTTTTTCCTCTAGGTCTTTGCCATGGCAGCGTGCACCTGCTCACTGGGAGGTGCTGACTAACCCCCTTTTTTGCAGATTTACAATGCTGGAGATGTGGCACTCCAGCGGGTCGTACACTCCTGATTAGCCTGTCTGCCCCATAGGCTGATTTTAATTATTTTCAGTATAAAGCTGTAGCCTGTTCTCACTACATTCATTGGAAGCTGTCTAGCACCAGGAAGGGTATAGAGTGGGCTCAGCATGCATGTTGGTACCTGCATCCCTTGAAATGGAGGCCATTTTGGCACATAAAATGGAAAAAGGCAGAGTGGATCCAACATGCATGTGGGTCCAACACTCCCTGAATTTTATGGCGGTCATTATGGCGCATAACAGGTAGCATTTAGTGTTAGGACCCGTCTAACAGAGATCGCCTTGACGTTCGGCAGACGGGCTTAGATGGTTTTGTACAAAGTGCATTGTCCAAGCATCTCGCTTTTATAAATAAGCGTAGTATTAGCAGCATAATTTTTGTAAGCATTGTTGTACTTTGTCTGATTTGCAGAGTGCTGCTGCATTGTCTTTTTTTTTTCCTCTGGGTAAAGTATCGCAGCATTTCTAAGCATACTTGTGTAAATTTATTGTTGTTATAGCTGCCCCCCCTACTTTTGTCCTGGCCCCCAGTGTGCCCCCCCAAAATTTGAAAGCTAGAGACACCACTGCCTGCTTGTCACGGAAGGTGTACAGCAAACTAGAAGACACAAAAGGAAGATCCGGCTGACTGGATCCAAAACTAAGGAACCAAAGGGATAGCCCTGCAACAGACCTGGCTCTCTCCCTAAACTGCTCAGCCTATGCAAAATTCTCAATGGTAGAAGATCGCATATCCTCGTACCTCGACTGAATAACCCCTGAACACCCTATAATAGTGAGGGGACACGACCACCGGCTCCCTATACGGAGGGAGTCAGGGTCTCCTGGGATCCAGCAAACAGGAAAATACAAATGAATAAACAAAACTTATCTGTAGAAGACTCAGTAGTAGCATCCAGCATGCATATACTCCAGGAAGTTGTATAAACCGCAAAGTGATGCAGTATGGGAAGGGATTTAAAGGGATGCAATCAGTGCAACTACATGACAGCTGAGAGAGGCTAACGAGATGAGAAAATGAAAGCAAAACAAAAGGAACCTCAAGGAGGAGGTTCTGAAGGACGTCTGTCAGAGCTTCTCAGATGTCTGGTGGTGACAGTACCCCTCCTTCTACGAGTGGACTCCGGACACTCAGAGCCCACCTTATCAGGATGGGACCTATGGAAAGCCCTGATGAGACGAGTGGCCTTAATGTCCGTCACTGAGACCCACATCCTCTCCTCAGGACCATAACCCTCCCAATGAACGAGGTACTGGAGAGAACCGCGGACAACACGAGAATCCACAATCCTAGAGACCTGAAATTCAAGATTACCATCAACCACAATCGGAGGAGGAGGCAAAGACGAGGGTACAATGGGTTGGACATAAGGTTTTAATAAGGACTTATGAAAAACATTATGGGTCTTCCAAGTCTGAGGAAGATCAAGACGGTAGGCAACAGGATTGATGACGGACAAGATTTTGTAAGGCCCAATAAACTTAGGACCCAACTTCCAGGAGGGAACCTTCAATTTGATATTCTTAGTAGACAACCACACCAGATCACCAACATTCAGGTCAGGACCAGGCACACGTCTCTTATCCGCCACACGCTTATATCTCTCACTCATGGTCTTTAGATTATCCTGAATCTTTTGCCAAATCGATGACAAAGACGAGGAGAATCTGTCCTCATCAGGTAAACCAGAAGACCCCTCTCCAGAGAATGTCCCAAAATGGTGACTTATCAGAGGACTCCTGACGACGGTTATTTAAAGCAAACTCAGCAAGGGACAAAAAAGAACACCAATCCTCCTGATTCTCCGCCACAAAACAGCGCAGATCTGTCTCCAGATTCTGATTGACGCGCTCTGTCTGACCATTCAACTGCGGGTGGAAAGCAGAAGAGAATGACAACCGAACCCCCAAGCGGGAACAGAAGGCCTTCCAGAATCTGGAAACAAACTGTGTGCCCCTATCAGAGACAATGTCTGAAGGAATACCATGCAATTTGACAATGTGATCAATAAATGCCTGCGCCAGCGTCTTAGCATTGGGCAAGCCAGGAAAAGGAATGAAATGCACCATTTTGCTAAAACGGTCCACCACCACCACCAGAATCACAGTCTTCCCCGAGGAACGAGGCAGGTCCGTAATGAAGTCCATGGACAGATGTGTCCAAGGACGGGAAGGAATGGGTAACGGAAGGAGAGGACCTGATGGCCGTGAATGAGGGACTTTGGAACGAGCGCAGGTCTCGCAGGCTGCCACAAAACCCTCAACCGACTTACGAAGCGCCGGCCACCAGAATCTCTGAGCGATGAGATCCACTGTGGCTCTTGCCCCCGGGTGCCCAGCAAGGACAGTATCGTGGTGCTCCTTAAAAATCTTGTGTCTTAAAGCGAGAGGCACAAACAACCTCCCAGGAGGACAAAGATCAGGAGCCTCTGACTGGACTACCTGAACCTCTGCCTCCAATTCAGGATAAAGAGCAGAGACCACCACACCTTCAGCCAAAATGGGACCCGGGTCTTCAAAATTCCCACCTCCCGGAAAACAACGTGACAGGGCATCCGCCTTCACATTCTTAACCCCAGGGCGGAAGGTGACAACAAAATTAAACCTTGAAAAGAACAAAGACCATCTGGCCTGTCTCGGGTTCAGACGCTTGGCTGACTCCAAGTAGGCCAGATTCTTATGGTCAGTAAACACGGTAATAGGGTGTCTGGCTCCCTCTAGCCAATGGCGCCATTCCTCAAAAGCTAACTTGATGGCCAACAACTCCCTATCTCCCACATTGTAATTTCTCTCTGCGGAGGAGAGTTTCTTCGAGAAAAAGGCACACGGTCGCCATTTGGCAGGAGAGGGACCCTGAGACAAGACCGCACCCACACCCACCTCAGAAGCATCAACCTCAACTATGAAGGGCAGAGAGACATCAGGTTGTACCAAGATGGGAGCGGAAGCAAAACTCTCCTTGATATTAGAAAAGGCCTTACGCGCCTCTACCGACCAGGAGGAAAAATCTACCCCATTTCTAGTCATATCAGTGAGTGGTTTAACAACAGAGGAATAATTCAAAATAAACTTCCTGTAATAATTGGCAAAACCCAGAAAACGCATCAGCGCCTTCTGATTCTCAGGAAGCTCCCACTCAAGCACAGCGCGGACCTTCTCGGGGTCCATGCGAAAACCAGAAGCGGAGAGAAGAAACCCCAGAAATTTTATTTCTGGAACCGCAAACACACATTTTTCCAGTTTAGCGTACAATTTATTCTCCCGCAGGATGAGCAAGACCTGACGTAGGTGGTCCCTATGAGTTTTGAAATCAGGAGAAAAAATCAAAATGTCATCCAGATACACTAATACAAATTTCCCCATTAAATGATAAAAAATGCTGTTCACAAAATGCTGAAAGACGGCTGGAGCATTCATCAAACCAAAAGGCATAACCAAATTCTCAAAATGGCCCTCAGGGGTATTGAAGGCCGTCTTCCATTCGTCTCCTTCTCTGACCCTGACCAGGTTGTATGCCCCTCTTAGATCCAATTTGGAAAAAACTTTAGCCCCCACAATCTGGTTAAACAGGTCCGGGATCAGAGGAAGCGGATAAGGGTCACGAATTGTGATACTGTTCAGCTCTCTGAAATCCAGACATGGTCTTAAAGAACCATCTTTTTTCTTAACAAAGAAAAAACCAGCGGCAACAGGTGACTTCGAGGGTCGTATGTGTCCCTTTCTCAGACTCTCAGAGATATAAGCACGCATAGCGACCCTTTCAGGTTGGGAGAGATTGTATAAACGAGATTTAGGCAGCTTGGCGCCTGGGGTGAGATTAATAGGGCAATCGTACTCCCTGTGAGGGGGCAATTCCTGAACACCACTCTCAGAAAACACATCTGAAAATTCAGAGAGGAAAGATGGTACAGTCTTAGTAGAAACCTCTGAAACAGATGTCGTGAGGCAATTCTCTCTTCAAAAGTCACTCCAACCATTTATTTGCCTCGCTTGCCAATCAATGGTGGGGTTATGTTTAGTGAGCCAGGGTAGCCCCAACACTAGAGGAGTAGGCAACCCGTTTAGGACGAAACATGACACATCCTCAACATGAGTATCACTCACAATCAAACGGATATTGTGAACTATGCCCTTTAACGATTTCTGAGAAAGTGGAACGGAATCAATAGCAAAAACAGGTATATCCTTTCCCAAAGTGCATACCTGGAAACCATGAGTTATAGCAAATTGATTATCAGTAAGATTGACAGCTGCTCCAATATCTACAAAAATCTCACAAAAAATATTCTTGCTCTCTAGCGCCACCCTGGCAGGTAGGACAAAACGGGAACTACAAGCAAAAGGAAAACCTTCAATTTCCGCATCAACCCTGCCAATAGTAACAGATGGAACATTTTTAGAGGATTTTTTTCTTTTTGTTTCTTTATTACTCTCAAAAAAACTGCCTGAATCTCCTAGAGGGACAAACATTTGCCAAATGATTTATACCTCCACAACAGAAACAAACCTTCCCATGAGAGCTGAATCCTCTATTGTCAGAGGCAAGCGAACCCAGCTGCATGGGCTCCTGCTCAGAAGGGATTGAGAGCGACTGAGACCCCTGCGCACTGAATGAGACCGCCGCACTGTCCTTGGACTGAGTATGACAGGAAGGAGTGATCTCTCCTCTCTCTCTAAGACGCCTGTCAATACGAACGGCCCGAGACATGGCAGAGTCCAAGGAGGTAGGTCTCTCATGAAAGGCAAATGCATCTTTCAATCCCTCTGAAAGACCATGGCAAAATTGACTTCGGAGTGCAGCATCATTCCAACCAGTATCAGCTGCCCATCTCCGAAATTCTGAACAATATATCTCTGCGGACTGTTTACCCTGGCGTAAAAGATGTAATCTAGACTCAGCCAGAGCAATACGATCCGGATCATCATATATCTGACCCAGGGCTAAAAAAAATTCATCCACTGAACAGAGGGGCCGTGCCCCAACCGGCAGCGAAAAAGCCCAGGACTGAGCGTTATCCCTGAGCAGCAAGATGATGATCCCCACCCTCTGCTCCTCATCACCAGAGGAATGGAGAAGTAGGCGAAAATTGAGTTTGCAAGCCTCTTTAAAACGAACAAAATTCTCACTACCCCCGGAGAACGTATCCGGGAGCGAGATCTTAGGCTCAGAACAAACTCCATGAACGCAAGCTGAACCGGTCACCAGAAACTGCGAAACAGTTTTACGGAGATCTGCTACCTCCAATGAAAGACCCTGCATGTGTTCATTCAAAAGTGAAACCGGATCCATGCTTGAGACGGTTTTGGCGGTTTATAATGTCATGGAAGGTGTACAGCAAACTAGAAGACACAAAAGGAAGATCCGGCTGACTGGATCCAAAACTAAGGAACCAAAGGGATAGCCCTGCAACAGACCTGGCTCTCTCCCTAAACTGCTCAGCCTATGCAAAATTCTCAATGGTAGAAGATCGCATATCCTCGTACCTCGACTGAATAACCCCTGAACACCCTATAATAGTGAGGGGACACGACCACCGGCTCCCTACACTTGATACGGAGGGAGTCAGGGTCTCCTGGGATCCAGCAAACAGGAAAATACAAATGAATAAACAAAACTTATCTGTAGAAGACTCAGTAGTAGCATCCAGCATGCATATACTCCAGGAAGTTGTATAAACCGCAAAGTGATGCAGTATGGGAAGGGATTTAAAGGGATGCAATCAGTGCAACTACATGACAGCTGAGAGAGGCTAACGAGATGAGAAAATGAAAGCAAAACAAAAGGAACCTCAAGAAGGAGGTTCTGAAGGACGTCTGTCAGAGCTTCTCAGATGTCTGGTGGTGACACTGCTCTTATGGCCTGGATTGGCAGAAGAGATGATCTTGGCTGTTTAATCCCTAAGATGCCACAGTCAATAGCGGCCGCAGCAAGTGGTTTAGAGGAAGGGGGCTCCCTCTGTCTTCCATCTGCACCCTGCAATCTGGGACCTAATGAAGACCCCAGGCCTGTCAGCAGTACGGTATATCTGTATCAGGCTGCACTTCTCTGGCACTGCCTGCTGGTGACTATCAGTATAGCACTGACAGTATATAACTAATAATACAAAGCAGTATAGAGTATTCTAGAAGCAATCAAAAGCTAAATGTTAACTAAAGTTTTAGTAAATAAAAAAAATCTTCAAAAATAAAATCCCCTCTACATATTTCTTATCGCCGTGTCCGTAACAATTATGTAATTTATCCTGTATGTTGAACACCATAAAAAAATAAAAATAAAGAATTTCTGTTTTTTTGTTTATTCACCACCAAAAAATAAAATAAAAAGCAATCAAAGCATTATGTACCCAAAATCATACCAATGAATGTCACCCCACAAAAATTAAGCTCTCAATCAACTCTGCAGAATTGCATCATTGCAAAAACACTTAACCCCTTAAGGACACATGACGTACCAGTACGGCATGTTTCCCGAGTCCTTAACCACCTCAGCCCCCAGTGCTTAAACACCCTGAAAGACCAGGCCACTTTTTACACTTCTGACCTACACTACTTTCACCGTTTATTGCTCGGTCATGCAACTTACCACCCAAATGAATTTTACCTCCTTTTCTTCTCACTAATAGAGCTTTCATTTGGTGGTATTTCATTGCTGCTGACATTTTTACTTTTTTTGTTATTAATCGAAATTTAACGATTTTTTTGCAAAAAAATGACATTTTTCACTTTCAGTTGTAAAATTTTGCAAAAAAAACGACATCCATATATAAATTTTGCTCTAAATTTATTGTTCTACATGTCTTTGATAAAAAAAAAAATGTTTGGGTAAAAAAAAAAATGGTTTGGGTAAAAGTTATAGCGTTTACAAACTATGGTACAAAAATGTGAATTTCCGCTTTTTGAAGCAGCTCTGACTTTCTGAGCACCTGTCATGTTTCCTGAGGTTCTACAATGGCCAGACAGTACAAACACCCCACAAATGACCCCATTTCGGAAAGTACACACCCTAAGGTATTCGCTGATGGGCATAGTGAGTTCATAGAACTTTTTATTTTTTGTCACAAGTTAGTGGAAAATGATGATTTTTTTCTTTTTTTTTTTTTTCTTACAAAGTCTCATATTCCACTAACTTGTGACAAAAAATAAAAACTTCCATGAACTCACTATGCCCATCACGAAATACCTTGGGGTCTCTTCTTTCCAAAATGGGGTCACTTGTGGGGTAGTTATACTGCCCTGGCATTCTAGGGGCCCAAATGTGTGGTAAGGAGTTTGAAATCAAATTCTGTAAAAAATGACCTGTGAAATCCGAAAGGTGCTCTTTGGAATATGGGCCCCTTTGCCCACCTAGGCTGCAAAAAAGTGTCACACATCTGGTATCTCCGTACTCAGGAGAAGGTGGGGAATGTGTTTTGGGGTGTCATTTTACATATACCCATGCTGGGTGAGAGAAATATCTTGGCAAAAGACAACTTTTCCCATTTTTTTATACAAAGTTGGCATTTGACCAAGATATTTATCTCACCCAGCATGGGTATATGTAAAAAGACACCCCAAAACACATTCCTCAACTTCTCCTGAATACAGAGATACCAGATGTGTGACACTTTTTTGCAGCCTAGGTGGGCAAAGGGGCCCATATTCCAAACAGCACCTTTCGGATTTCACAGGTCATTTTTTACAGAACTTGATTTCAAACTCCTTACCACACATTTGGGCCCCTAGAATGCCAGGGCAGTATAACTACCCCACAAGTGACCCCATTTTGGAAAGAAGACACCCCAAGGTATTCCGTGAGGGGCATGCCGAGTTCCTAGAATTTTTTATTTTTTGTCGCAAGTTAGTGGAAAATGCTGATTTATTTTTTTATTTTTTTTTTCATACAAAGTCTCATATTCCACTAACTTGTGACAAAAAATAAAAACTTCCATGAACTCACTATGCCCATCAGCGAATACCTTGGGGTCTCTTCTTTCCAAAATGGGGTCACTTGTGGGGTAGTTATACTGCCCTGGCATTCTAGGGGCCCAAATGTGTGGTAAGGAGTTTGAAATCAAATTCTGTAAAAAATGACGAGTGAAATCCGAAAGGTGCTCTTTGGAATGTGGGCCCCTTTGCCCACCTAGGCTGCAAAAAAGTGTCACACATCTGGTATCTCCGTATTCAGTAGAAGTTGGGGAATGTGTTTTGGGGTGTCTTTTTACATATACCCATGCTAGGTGAGATAAATATCTTGGTCAAATGCCAACTTTGTATAAAAAAATGGGAAAAGTTGTCTTTTGCCAAGATATTTATCTCACCCAGCATGGGTATATGTAAAATGACACCCCAAAACACATTCCCCACCTTCTCCTGAGTACGGAGATACCAGATGTGTGACACTTTTTTGCAGCCTAGGTGGGCAAAGGGGCCCATATTCCAAAGAGCACCTTTCGGATTTCACTCGTCATTTTTTACAGAATTTGATTTCAAACTCCTTACCACACATTTGGGCCCCTAGAATGCCAGGGCAGTATAACTACCCCACAAGTGACCCCATTTTGGAAAGAAGAGACCCCCAAGGTATTCGCTGATGGGCATAGTGAGTTCATGGAAGTTTTTATTTTTTGTCACAAGTTAGTGGAATATGAGACTTTGTATGAAAAAAAAAAATCAAAAAAAAAAATCATCATTTTCCACTAACTTGTGACAAAAACTAAAAAATTCTAGGAACTCGCCATGCCCCTCACGGAATACCTTGGGGTGTCTTCTTTCCAAAATGGGGTCACTTGTGGGGTAGTTATACTGCCCTGGCATTTTCCAGGGGCCCTAATGTGTGGTAAGTTGGTAAATGACCAGTGAAATCCGAAAGGTGCTCTTTGGAATGTGGGCCCCTTTGCCCACCTAGGCTGCAAAAAAGTGTCACACATCTGGTATCGCCGTATTCAGGAGACGTTGGGGAATGTGTTTTGGGGTGTCTTTTTACATATACCCATGCTGGGTGAGAGAAATATCTTGGCAAAAGACAACTTTTTCCATTTTTTTATACAAAGTTGGCATTTGACCAAGATATTTATCTCACCCAGCATGGGTATATGTAAAATGACACCCCAAAACACATTGCCCAACTTCTCCTGAGTACGGTGATACCAGATGTGTGACACTTTTTTGCAGCCTAGATGCGCAAAGGGGCCCAAATTCCTTTTAGGAGGGCATTTTTAGACATTTGGATACCAGACTTCTTCTCACGCTTTGGGGCCCCTAGAATGCCAGGGCAGTATAAATACCCCACATGTGACCCCATTTTGGAAAGAAGACACCCCAAGGTATTCAATGAGGGGCATGGCGAGTTCATAGAATTTTTTTTTTTTTTGGCACAAGTTAGCGGAAATTGATATTTTTTATTTTTTTCTCACAAAGTCTCCCGTTCCGCTAACTTGGGACAAAAATTTCAATCTTTCATGGACTCAATATGCCCCTCACGGAATACCTGGGGGTGTTTTCTTTCCGAAATGGGGTCACATGTGGGGTATTTATACTGCCCTGGCATTCTAGGGGCCCTAAAGCGTGAGAAGAAGTCTGGAATATAAATGTCTAAAAAATTTTACGCATTTGGATTCCGTGAGGGGTATGGTGAGTTCATGTGAGATTTTATTTTTTGTCACAAGTTAGTGGAATATGAGACTTTGTAAGAAAAAAAAAAAAATTCCGCTAACTTGGGCCAAAAAAATGACTGAATGCAGCCTTACAGGGGGGGGGGGGGGATCAATGACAGGGGGGTGATCAGGGAGTCTATATGGGGTGATCACCCAACTGTCATTGATCACCCCCCTGTAAGGCTGCATTCAGACGTCCGTATGATTTTTACGGATCCGATCAGTCTATCAGTGGATCCGTAAAAATCATGCGGACATCTGAATGGAGCTTTACAGGGGGGTGATCAATGACAGAGGGGTAATCAATGACAGGGGGGTGATCAGGGAGTCTATATGGGGTGATCACCACAGTCATTGATCACTCCCCTGTAAGGCTGCATTCAGACGTCCGTATGATTTTTACGGATCCGATCAGTCTATCAGTGGATCCGTAAAAATCATGCGGACATCTGAATGGAGCTTTACAGGGGGGTGATCAATGACAGAGGGGTAATCAATGACAGGGGGGTGATCAGGGAGTCTATATGGGGTGATCACCTCCGTCATTGATCACTCCCCTGTAAGGCTGCATTCAGACGTCCGTATGATTTTTACGGATCCGATCATTTTTACGGATCCGATCAGTCTATCAGTGGATCCGTAAAAATCATGCGGACATCTGAATGGAGCTTTACAGGGGGGTGATCAATGACAGGGGTGTGATCAGGGAGTCTATATGGGGTGATCACCACAGTCATTGATCACTCCCCTGTAAGGCTGCATTCAGACGTCCGTATGATTTTTACGGATCCGATCAGTCTATCAGTGGATCCGTAAAAATCATGCGGACATCTGAATGGAGCTTTACAGGGGGGTGATCAATGACAGGGGGGTGATCAGGGAGTCTATATGGGGTGATCACCACAGTCATTGATCACTCCCCTGTAAGGCTGCATTCAGACGTCCGTATGATTTTTACGGATCCGATCAGTCTATCAGTGGATCCGTAAAAATCATGCGGACATCTGAATGGAGCTTTACAGGGGGGTGATCAATGACAGGGGGGTGATCAGGGAGTCTATATGGGGTGATCACCTCCGTCATTGATCACTCCCCTGTAAGGTTGCATTCAGACGTCCGTATGATTTTTACGGATCCGATCAGTCTATCAGTGGATCCGTAAAAATGATGCAGACATCTGAATGGAGCTTTACAGGGGGGTGATCAATGACAGGGGGGTGATCAATGACAGGGGGGTGATCAGGGAGTCTATATGGGGTGATCAGGGGTGATCAAGGGTGAATAAGGGGTTAATAAGTGACAGGGGGGGGGGGTGTAGTGTAGTGGTGCTTGGTGCAACATATTACTGAGCTGCCTGTGTCCTCTGGTGGTCGATCCAAACAAAGGGGACCACCAGAGGACCAGGTAGCAGGTATATTAGACGCTGTTATCAAAACAGCGTCTAATATACCTGTTAGGGGTTAAAAAAAATCACATCTCCCGCCTGCCAGCGAACGATCGCCGCTGGCAGGCTGGAGATCCACTCGCTTACCTTCCGATCCTGTGAACGCGCGCGCCTGTGTGCGCGCGTTCACAGGAAATCTCGCGTCTCGCGAGAGGACGCACCGGCGCGTCCACCCAGAACAACAGGACCGCCGCAAAGACGCAATCCTGCGTACGGCGGTCCTGAGGAGGTTAAGGACACATGACGTACCGGTACGTCATGGCTTTAAATCGTGATGCCGGCGCCGCGGGGGTTAATCGGAACGGGATGCCGGCTGAAATCATTCAGCCGGCATCCTGTAACAATGCAGGGGGGGGGGTCATTTGACCCCCCCGCATCGACGATCGCAGAAAACCGCAGGTCAATTCAGACCTGCGGTTTTCTGCGTTTCAGGTCCATTCGGGTGTCCTGTGACCCGATGAACCGGAAAAAGACTGCGATCGGTGGCGTAATTATACACCACCTATCGCAGTCCGAGGATTTGGAGAGGCGGTGCTGGCCTTGTAGCTGAACACTGCTGTCCAGGGTGCTGATTGGTGCAGGGGAGAGAGGTGCGAGATTCAAACTTCCTGCGCTCCTCTCTCCCCTCCTCTTCCTGTTCTGCACGAGCACCCGGCAGCATCGTCCAGCACCAGCTCCTGAGTCCCCCCTAATCGCCATCCATCACCCTCCTGCACCCATCGCCACCCAGGTAGGGAGAGGCACCTTTAGGCAGGGATAGAAAGGAAAAGTAAAAAAAAAAAAAAAAAAAAAGCACATTTATTCCAAACTTTTTTGTTTCAGCTTTCAGACCCCAGACCCCCTGCCACCAACCCCCCACCACCACCAGCCCCCCCCCCCCCCCACCCATTCTGCAAACTACAGAATCAGGGCAACCCATTTTGAGTGTTGTTTGGCAGTTAACCCTTGTTAGAAATTTCTAAATTGTTTCTCCATCTGCCATTAACTCTTGTGGAAGACCTAAAGGGTTAATAAAGTTTGAAAAAACAGTTTTGAATACCTTGAGGGGTGTAGTTTCTAGAATGGGGTCATTTTTCGGAGGTTTCTATTATCTAAGCCTCACAATATGACTTCAAACCTGAACTGGTCCATAAAAAGTGGGATTTTGAAGATTTCTGAAAAATTTCAAAATTTGCTTCTAAACTTCTAAGCCTTGTAAAATCCCCAAAAAATAAAATATTCCCAAAATGCTACAAACATGAAGTAGACATATGGGGAATGTAAAGTCATCACAATTTTTGGGGGTATTACTATGTATTACAGAAGTAGAAAAACTGAAACTTTGAAATTTGCTAATTTTTCTAAATTTTTGGTAACAATTGTATTTTTTTATGCAAAAAAATGTACTTTTTTGACCCAATTTTAGCAGTGTCATGAAGTACAATATGTGACGAAAAAACAATCTCAGAACGGCCTGGGTAAGTCAAAGCGTTTTAAAGTTATGAGCACTTAAAGTGACACTGGTCAGATTTGCAAAAAATGGCCTGGTCCTTAAGGTGAAAATGAGCCCGGTCCTTAACCACCTCAGCCCCCATGGCTTAAACACCCTGAAAGACCAGACCACTTTTTACACTTCTGACCTACACTACTTTCACCGATTATTGCTCGGTCATGCAACTTACCACCCAAATGAATTTTACCTCCTTTTCTTCTCACTAATGGAGCTTTCATTTGGTGGTATTTCATTGCTGCTGACATTTTTACTTTTTTTGTTATTAATCAAAATTTAACGATTTTTTTGCAAAAAAATGACATTTTTCACTTTCAGTTGTAAAATTTTGCAAAAAAAAAACGACATCCATATATAAATTTTGCTCTAAATTTATTGTTCTACATGTCTTTGATTAAAAAAAAATGTTTGGGTAAAAAAAAAATGGTTTGGGTAAAAGTTATAGCGTTTACAAACTATGGTACAAAAATGTGAATTTCCGCTTTTTGAAGCAGCTCTGACTTTCTGAGCACCTGTCATGTTTCCTGAGGTTCTACAATGGCCAGACAGTACAAACACCCCACAAATGACCCCATTTCGGAAAGTAGACACCCTAAGGTATTCGCTGATGGGCATAGTGAGTTCATAGAACTTTTTATTTTTTGTCACAAGTTAGCGGAAAATGATGATTTTTTTTCTTTTTTTTTTCTTACAGAGTCTCATATTCCACTAACTTGTGACAAAAAATAAAAACTTCCATGAACTCACTATGGCCATCAGCGAATACCTTGGGGTGTCTTCTTTCCAAAATGGGGTCACTTGTGGGGTAGTTATACTGCCCTGGCATTCTAGGGGCCCAAATGTGTGGTAAGGAGTTTGAAATCAAATTCTGTAAAAAATGACCAGTGAAATCCGAAAGGTGCTCTTCGGAATGTGGGCCCCTTTGCCCACCTAGGCTGCAAAAAAGTGTCACACATGTGGTATCTCCGTATTCAGGAGAAGTTGGGGAATGTGTTTTGGGGTGTCATTTTACATATACCCATGCTGGGTGAGATAAATATCTTGGCCAAATGCCAACTTTGTATAAAAAATGGGAAAAGTTGTCTTTTGCCAAGATATTTCTCTCACCCAGCATGGGTATATGTAAAATGACACCCCAAAACACATTCCCCAACTTCTCCTGAATACGGAGATACCAGATGTGTGACACTTTTTTGCAGCCTAGGTGGGCAAAGGGGCCCATATTCCAAAGAGCACCTTTCGGATTTCACTGGTCATTTTTTACAGAATTTGATTTCAAACTCCTTACCACACATTTGGGCCCCTAGAATGCCAGGGCAGTATAACTACCCCACAAGTGACCCCATTTTGTAAAGAAGACACCCCAAGGTATTTCGTGATGGGCATAGTGAGTTCATGGAAGTTTTTATTTTTTGTCACAAGTTAGTGGAATATGAGACTTTGTAAGGAAAAAAATAAAAATAAAAAAATCATCATTTTCCGCTAACTTGTGACAAAAAATATAAAATTCTAGGAACTCGCCATGCCCCTCACGGAATACCTTGGGGTGTCTTCTTTCCAAAATGGGGTCACTTGTGGGGTAGTTATACTGCCCTGGCATTTTCCAGGGGCCCTAATTTGTGGTAAGTAGGTAAATGACCTGTGAAATCCTAAAGGTGCTCTTTGGAATGTGGGCCCCTTTGCCCACCTAGGCTGCAAAAAAGTGTCACACATGTGGTATCGCCGTATTCAGGAGAAGTTGGGCAATGTGTTTTGGGGTGTCTTTTTACATATACCCATGCTGGGTGAGAGAAATATCTCGGCAAAAGACAACTTTTCCCATTTTTTTTATACAAAGTTGGCATTTGACCAAGATATTTATCTCACCCAGCATGGGTATATGTAAAATGACACCCCAAAACACATTGCCCAACTTCTCCTGAATACGGAGATACCACATGTGTGACACTTTTTTGCAGCCTAGATGCGCAAAGGGGCCCACATTCATTTTATGAGGGCATTTTTAGATATTTGGATCCCAGACTTCTTCTCACGCTTTAGGACCCCTAGAATGCCAGGGCAGTATAAATACCCCACATGTGACCCCATTTTGGAAAGAAGACACCCCAAGGTATTCAATGATGGGCATGGCGAGTTCATAGAAATTTTTTTTTTTGGCACAAGTTAGCAGAAATTGATATTTTTTTTTTTTTATCACAAAGTCTCCCTTTCCGCTAACTTGGGACAAAAATTTCAATCTTTCATGGACTCAATATGCCCCTCACGGAATACCTGGGGGTGTCTTCTTTACGAAATGGGGTCACATGTGGGGTATTTATACTGCCCTGGCATTCTAGGGGCCCTAAAGCGTGAGAAGAAGTCTGGAATATAAATGTCTAAAAAATTTTACGCATTTGGATTCCGTGAGGGGTATGGTGAGTTCATGTGAGATTTTATTTTTTGACACAAGTTAGTGGAATATGAGGCTTTGTAAGAAAAAAATATATAATTTCCGCTAACTTGGGCCAAAAAAATGTCTGAATGGAGCCTTACAGGGGGGTGATCAATGACAGGGGGGTGATCAATGACAGGGGGGTGATGAGGGAGTCTATATGGGGTGATCACCACAGTCATTGATCACGCCCCTGTAAGGCTCCATTCAGACGTCCGTATGTGTTTTGCGGATCCGATCCATCTATCAGTGGATCCGTAAAAATCATGCGGACATCTGAATGGAGCTTTACAGGGGTGTGATCAATGACAGGGGGGTAATCAATGACAGGGGGGTGATCAGGGAGTCTATATGGGGTGATCACCACAGTCATTGATCACGCCCCTGTAAGGCTCCATTCAGACGTCCGTATGCGTTTTGCGGATCCGATCCATCTATCAGTGGATCCGTAAAATTCATGCGGACATCTGAATGGAGCTTTACAGGGGTGTGATCAATGACAGGGGGGTAATCAATGACAGGGGGGTGATGAGGGAGTCTATATGGGGTGATCACCACAGTCATTGATCACGCCCCTGTAAGGCTCCATTCAGACGTCCGTATGCGTTTTGCGGATCCGATCCATCTATCAGTGGATCCGTAAAAATCATGCGGACATCTGAATGGAGCTTTACAGGGGTGTGATCAATGACAGGGGGGTGATGAGGGAGTCTATATGGGGTGATCACCACAGTCATTGATCACGCCCCTGTAAAGCTCCATTCAGACGTCCGTATGCGTTTTGCGGATCCGATCCATCTATCAGTGGATCCGTAAAAATCATGCGGACGTCTGAATGGAGCTTTACAGGGGTGTGATCAATGATAGGGGGGTAATCAATGACAGGGGGGTGATGAGGGAGTCTATATGGGGTGATCACCACAGTCATTGATCACGCCCCTGTAAGGCTCCATTCAGACGTCCGTATGCGTTTTGCGGATCCGATCCATCTATCAGTGGATCCGTAAAAATCATGCGGACGTCTTAATGGAGCTTTACAGGGGTGTGATCAATGATAGGGGGGTAATCAATGACAGGGGGGTGATGAGGGAGTCTATATGGGGTGATCACCACAGTCATTGATCACGCCCCTGTAAGGCTCCATTCAGACGTCCGTATGCGTTTTGCGGATCCGATCCATCTATCAGTGGATCCGTAAAAATCATGCGGACGTCTGAATGGAGCTTTACAGGGGTGTGATCAATGACAGGGGGGTAATCAATGACAGGGGGGTGATCAGGGAGTCTATATGGGGTGATCACCACAGTCATTGATCACGCCCCTGTAAGGCTCCATTCAGACGTCCATATGCGTTTTGCGGATCCGATCCATCTATCAGTGGAGCCGTAAAAATCATGCGGACGTCTGAATGGAGCTTTACAGGGGTGTGATCAATGACAGGGGGGTAATCAATGACAGGGGGGTGATGAGGGAGTCTATATGGGGTGATCGCCTCCGTCATTGATCACGCCCCTGTAAGGCTCCATTCAGACGTCCGTATGTGTTTTGCGGATCCGATCCATCTATCAGTGGATCCGTAAAATTCATACGGACCTCTGAATGGAGCCATACAGGGGGTTATCAATGACAGGGGGGGTGATCAGGGAGTCTATATAGGGTGATCAGGGGTGATCAAGGGTGATGAAGGGGTTAATAAGTGACAGGGGGGGGGTGTAGTGTAGTGGTGCTTGGTGCAACATATTACTGAGCTGCCTGTGTCCTCTGGTGGTCGATCCAAACAAATGGGACCACCAGAGGACCAGGTAGCAGGTATATTAGACGCTGTTATCACAACAGCGTCTAATATACGTGTTAGGGGTTAAAAAAATCACATCTCCAGCCTGCCAGCGAACGATCGCCGCTGGCAGGCTGGAGATCCACTCGCTTACCTTCCGATCCTGTGCGCGCGTTCACAGGAAATCTCGCGTCTCGCGAGAGGACGCGCCGGCGCGTCCACTCGGAATGAATCAACCACCTCCAGGACGCGTCTGTGCGTACAGCGGTCCGGAGGTGGTTAAGGGGTTAAAAAAAAAAAAAAAAAAAGAGCGTTTTATTGGGCAAAAAAAGTTAAACATTGAAAAAAGGATGCATTTTTTATTGCTGTAGTTGTACTGAAACAGAAAATAAAGTTATATTATTTATGCCGATAAACATAAAACTCAGTGGTGGTATTACTGTTCCCCCCCCCTCAAAAAATAAATAAAAATAAGTTAATAAAAGTGATTACTCAGCTATTTTCACTATTCCCATAGCAGTGAATGGCTGTGTATTCCCTGTCTCCTCCACAATTACAGTGCCATGTAGTGTGACCAGCACCTGTCAGATATTGATGGTATATTTCATTTGGATGCCCAACCTGCAGCTGTTGCAAAACTACAATTCCCAGCATGCCTGGACAGTCTCCAGCAGGCATGCTCAATCTGCAGCCCCCCAACTGTTGCAAAACTACAACTCCCATCATTTGCTGACAGCTATTATCCTGCAGAAGGGTATGGTGGGAGTTGTAGTTTAACAACAGCTGGAGGGCCGCAGGTTGAGCATCCCTGGTCTACAGCTAATAGGGCATGCTGGGAGTTTTGCAAAAGCTGGAGGGCCACAGATTGAGCATCCTGGTTTAGTCTATTAATCATAAGTGTCCGGATGGGACAGCCCCTTCAAAGTGGCAACTACTGTGAGTCACAGCCATATGAACAGAATTTGTATACCCATACTGCAGGGTGTATTTTATGTCAGATGAAGGCGATGCTGTATATTTACATCAGGGGTGCAGCTATGAAGAGGGGGGATGAGACAGAGATAGCAATTACATCCAGGGCCTTGTGCCTGAAGAACAGTCTTCTACAAAAGACACCAGTATTATAAATGGAACATGGAAGGTGAGGGCTCGGTTATAGATGTATATATTTAATTTTTTAATTGGAGCATAAGAGCTTACACCTCAACATCTAATCCACAGAGAGTCCCATCACATATGAGACGCATCATTAATTACCACACATAAAGATTGCGTTTAGTGTGTTAAGAGCCAGACATAACTGTTTACAAAGTCCTGCAGAATTGGCAAATAAAAGGTGTCTTTAGACATGAGATAGGCCCCTTATGCTGTATTGGATTGCACAAGATAATAGATTTCCAGATAAAAGAGCAATGTTACTTTTTTTAAATAATATGACTGTGGGGAGTCAACTCCAAGTCAAACCGCAGGAAAGAGGGTCATGAAAGGAATGTAAGGATGATGGGAAAACATCTCAGAAATGTTCTGTGAAGAAAACAAGACGCCAAAGACAGAAGAGAGAAGGGTAACTAAACTTTTGTACAACTTTATTTAAAACTATTCTAAATGCCCGACAATTTATTATTGTAATATACTTTGTTTTACCCATTTTACGGACAAAATATGCACCCGGTGACTATAGCGCTTTGGATCCTGTGCACTGCTGAACTGTATGTGGTGTATGGATTCCAATGTATAGGAGCCAGCACTGATCACTGTACTGGAAGGCGCACACATCACTGCTCGTGCTCCCCTCCGCTGACGCCTGGCATGCAGAGATTTTTGACAGAGCAGGGACAGGCAGGAGCAGCAATGCAATTTTGCCTGTGCTTGCTCCATTAAAAGCTTTGCATAGCACATCGGTGCAGGAGACCCTATACGTATATGCTATGCCAGGACTCTGCTGAGCACAGCGGGCACAGGCAAGAGCACTGCATAGCAAATCTCTGCCCCTGCCTGCGCCTACTCCCCTATATACTCTGCATCCCAGGCTTCAGCTGAGGTGAGCATGCACAGGCAGAAGCAACGACGTATGCTCCAGGCAGTACAGTGCTGGCCCTTATGCCTGTGATAAAGATGTGGACTACATTCTTTGAATTCAGCTAAGAAAGCTCCCACATACTTTAGCTCTCAGACAACACCTTATCTTCTCCAGAGCACAAAGGTTCCATCCTATCCAAGAGAACATGCCTCCTTGCTACGTTATATATGCTTTTTCTGCTGTTAAGAACTCCATTACAAGATGGCGCCTGTAGTTAGATATTTACATAGTTCACATACCACAGTTAGTAAAACAATGCACAATGGGCAGATACCAAGTGTTATCTCTCGTCTTATTTTAATATTTCAGCCAATGCAACAATGGCACATGCCTCAGTGGCAGGGGCGGACTGACAACTCATAGGGCCCCCGGGCAATAGGAGATTATGGGGCCCCTGTGTCCCCGCCCACCCTCAATCCACACCCACACACAGCCCCAGCCACACACAGCCCCACCCACATCGCACCGTGTCGGCTTCAGGCTCATGTGGGCCCTTGGGCGATAAAGTCTCAGTGGGTCCCCCTATACAGTGATAATTCTCTGAGTACAGAAAATATAGTAGATGTCCCCTGCAGTCCTATGTAACACCACAGATAACACAGTGATGGCTATCTGAGTACAGAAATTGTAGTAGTGTTACCTGCAGTCCTATGTAAAACTACAGATAACACTAGTGCTGATAATGTGGTAGTGTTACCTACGTCCTTAGGGTGCCTCCATATTAGTGTTGAGCGAACTTGTGTTTTAAGTTCGGCGTCTAAAGTTCAGGTTCAGGTTATCAAAGTATCCCGTTATGGATTCTAAATTCCGTTATGGTCCGTGGTAGCAGAATCCATAACGGGATATTTTGATAATCCGAACCCGAACTTTAGATGCCGAACTTAAAACACAAGTTCGCTCAACACACTTCCCTATGTCTCTCCCACGGACTCCATGCTGGCGGCGCTGCCTCCTCCTTTTCTTCTTGCCCCGCACAGAATGTCTTGATGCATCTGCGTCAAGACATAGGAACACTGTGGGCATGGTGATGGTGACACACAGGGACAGAGAGCCACAGACACACACACACACACACACACACACACGGAGAGCCACAGACACAGACAGACACACGGAGAGACACAGACAGACACACGGAGAGACACAGACAGACACACACAGAGACACAGACACACACAGAGAGCCACAGACACACATACACACGGAGAGCCACAGACATACACACACACACACAGAGCCACAGACACACACACACACACACAGAGAGTCACAGACACACACACACACACACAGAGAGAGTCACAGACACACACACACACACACACACAAACACACACACACACACACAGAGAGTCACAGACACACACACACACGGAGAGACCCAGAAACACACACGGAGAGCCACAGACACACACACACACACACACACACACACAGGGACAGACTCTCACAGAGTACTGTAGACAGATCCCAGAAATCACAGAGAACATCTGGCTGAAAGAAAGAACCGAGCAGCTTCAGGTGGATCTCACCCTGGAAAAGCTTATGTTAGATGGAGACAGTCAGCAGGTTGTATGCAGGGCTCTCTGTGGGCTGACACACTGTAACACAGGTGCTGTAATGGAGGCACCAAGGTACAGAAGGGCTGGGACCACCACTAGGATGAGGTAAGAGGCAGGAGGACACACACAGTTGTGCTAATTAATGAACATACAAAACATAGGCCCCTTCTAGGACCTATCTAGGATACCCTAATAGGATAATTGACAACCCACTTAAAATATAAAAGTTGTTGGATCCCTGATGCCATTGGAGGTTAGGAGGTGCCAATTTCACTAAGAGGACAAAAGGGAATTTGATATATTTCAAGTAGTGTACATTCACAAAGAAACTCAGAAACTATAGACCAAGAAGGAAAGAAAATATTTATTTTAGACAAGCAAGTTTGAGCCTAGAGGATGACACAAATGAAGCCAAATGAACTATTACTTGTTCAAGTTAGGGCTCTTTCACACCTGCGTTTCTTCCAGCATAGAGTTCCGTCGTCGGGGCTCTATGCCGGAAGAATCCTGATCAGTTTTATCCTAATGCATTCTGAATGGAGAGAAATCCGTTCAGGATGCATCAGGATGTCTTCAGTTCCGGACCGGAACGTTTTTTGCCCGGAGAAAATACCGCAGCATGCTGCGCTTTTTGCTCCGGCCAAAAATCCTGAACACTTGCCGCAAGGCCGGATCCGGAATTAATGCCCATTGAAAGGCATTGATCCGGATCCGGCCTTAAGCTAAACGTCTTTTCGGCGCATTACAGGATCCGACGTTTAGCTTTTTCGGAATGGTTACCATGGCTGCCGGGACGCTAAAGTCCTGGCAGCAATGGTAAAGTGTAGTGAGGAGCGGGGGAGCAGCATACTTACCGTCCGTGCGGCTCCTGGGGCGCTCCAGAGTGACGTCAGGGCGCCCCACGCGCATGGATGACGTGATCGCATGGCACGTCATCCATGCGCATGGAGCGCTCTGACGTCATTCTGGAGCGCCCCGGGAGCCGCACGCACTGTAAGTATACTGCTCTCCCGCTCCCCACTACTACTATGGCAACCAGGACTTTAATAGCGTCCTGGCTGCCATAGTAACACTGAAAGCATTTTGAAGACGGATCCATCTTCAAATGCTTTCAGTTCACTTGCGTTTTTCCGGATCCGGCGTGTAATTCCGGCAAATGGAAGTGTGCAAGTGGCCTTAAGATATATAAATAATTCTGTAGACCAATATTTTCCAACCTGTGGCTCTGAGGCTGCTGCTAAAACTCTGAGCATGTCCTGGCAGTCTTTGGTGGGCAAGAAATTCTGAAAGTTGTAGATCTGCAACATAGGTGGGGCCCTGGTCACAGACTTTACCTAGGGAATCTCACTTGACTTCGCCCATACAGCATCACAGGGTAGAGACAGCATCACAGGTCCTTTACCTCCTCACGCTGAACAGCCAGCCCAGGAGACTGACTCCGCCCATGCAGGATCACGTGGTCGTGACATCATAAAAGGTCTTTTAGCCTCCTCCAACTAGAAAAAGCCTGTAATGTATGGGCTACTGGGAGGAATAGGTCACGTTACGAGGGGACGCGAAATAGGCGGTGAAAAAAAAACTCTTTAGCACAGCTGCGGCGGGCCCCTGTCCTGGCCAGGCCCTCGGACCACGTCCGAAATGCCCGACCGGTCAGTCCGCCCCTGCTCAGGGGAATGCCTTTCTGATGTTTATATAAACTGCTGTACTTCCTGTAATAAACAAGAATTTGCTTTGACCCCAGTGTATGTGTTAGTTATTTTGTTCCGTGCATGTAAAACCCTTGGGTTACTATTAATTTGGAGCAGTAGCGCAAACATGATCGGCCCTGATTAGGGGGTATCTTTATCAGTTGGCGCCCAACGTGGGGCTCAGGAGAAGTAACGTCGCTAGCCAAAGTTTTGGGGTCCCAGAGCACGGTGGACCACACTTGAGAAGGAGGACTGCAGCCTCAGAGACAAGGTGAGAAAATTTTGGTTATCTCACCTGCCTCTTGCTGCTTCACTGGGCTGTGATAATGTTCTGCTATTGATGTTACGTAGTAGCAACTTCGGTTGATGTAAAATCCTAAATTCCTAGAATCCGGAAAGTTTGAGTTTGCTCTACCGTGTGTATTTGTCTGCTTCACAGTTAACGGTTAAGCAGAGCAAGAAATTTCCCCTGGCAGGGGCGCGGAGACACATTAGGGGCTACTAAATTATCTGTCCTGTTTAGACAGAGGGTGTAGCCCCGGGGTGCTTCGGGACGGGGCTTGATTTAGGGGTTACTGATTTATTTGTCTTAGTGATGGAGGGTGTAACCCTGGGTAGCCCTGAGTGGGACTCAAATTAAATTAAGGGCCACTAAATTATCCTAGTGACGGAGGGTGTGGCCCTGGGGAGTCCCGGGAGGAGTATAAATTATCTGCCTGGAGTGGCGGAGAATTAGTCCTGGACTGGCGGACCAGACGTGGTAGCCAGGGAAGAAACCGTTAATATTCTGCACTGGGGTGAACTTTGCTTGGGAGTGTGAAGGAGAAGGTGCCTGCTTCTATCTTGGTTGTGTGTGTGAAGTGAGTGGGTAAATCCATGGGAATCTTAACCCTAGGAGTACTAGTACAGTGGCACCCTGATTTAGTGTAAGCCGTGTACCGAGGTGGGCTCCTCAGAATACAGCGAAGTCACAGACAAGGAAAGCGACACTGACACCAGCTTACTATGCAAGAACAGAAACTTTACTTAGACGAGTGATAACATAAGAACAATACAAACATGCATAGAAAAAGCTATATCCACGGACCCACAGTCAATGGCAGACACAGCAGAGCCTGCAAGTCATGCTGTGCCGCTACAGAGGACAGCCCTAGCCGATGACAAACGCAGCAGAGCCTGCAAGTCAATGACTGCGCTGAAGTCCAGTACAGTACAGCCTAACGATCTAATCCTAACTGACTACCTAATGCTAGGCCTAGGCTAGTCTCTGTATCTTCAGGCGCCACACAATGTAACAATCAGTAACCAGGTGTACTGACCTGCGTCCGTTCTGGGCCCGAGGATGCAGCCTACCAGGGTTGGATACCAACCTCTTAGTAACCGTGCGGCCTTGCTTGATGATGAGGCCTTCTGTCCACACATTGAACTGGTCTTCCTAGGACAACCTCTCTTTTAGAAGAGCTGGATTCAGTCAGGGTATAACAGCTACTCTCCTTCTTCTGAGTGTCCATTAACTGCCAGACATCTGCAAACCAGGATGGAATCAGATTCAGTCCCTCACAGCACAATCCTTCCACCACCATGCCAGATCAACACACTTCCTGGTTCACTCACAGGCAGCAGCATGAGTCATCATCTGTTTTGCATATTCAAATCTCAGAATGTGCTGGCTGTAGCTGCAAAACAGTGGCCTCTAGTGCCTGGAATGCCAAATGACAGTTTAAGTACATACATTATGCAGAAATAGCTGTTTCACAATCTCACATTAGGAAGGAAGCTTCGAGGAAGCTAGTCTGGGAAAGATTCAGAAAGACACATTGTGTGTATGTTATAAAGGATCATGGATGTGAAGAAGTTGAAGATTACAGGATGTGATTTTAAATGGAGAATTGAGTGCATGGAAGTAAGCAATACTAAGCATTGTGGAAAGTTGAGTGATGATGCAGTGCAGCGCTGATGAATTATTGTGTCTTGTCTGTCTGTGTATCTGTGTGCAGCGCACTGTGCGTGTCTCTATTGCCTGGTGAATGTGTCCTCTAACTTCAGGGAGTGTAAGGTGTTTGGGTTAAATGTAAATGCAAGAATTACTGTGGCAGAACCTGTAGGAACTCTGTTTGCCGAGATCGAGAACAGAGGGAGAAACAGGGGACTGTAGCTGCACGGGGGGAGTGACGTCATGACATTGGAATATGTGATAGCGAGAACACTGCATTATTAAGATATATTGGATATAATCAAAAGAAAATGTGCGTGAGGTACTGAGTGTGTGTGTGTGTATGGAGCACATATGTACAGTATGTTATTCGTTAATAAGTTCAAACACTTGTGTTTGTAAAAGTATGAGAAAGTGTCCTATATGTCTGTTCGACATTGAATGTTATGTCTGTGTGGACCTTGTGTGTGGCCAACTAGAAAACTGACTAGTAGAGGAAGGTCACGCAGCCAAGTTTAGCGACTAAAGCGAAATCAGCTCTACTGATGTGATGATGAGGCCAAATTAAGAGTTAAGTCGAGAATGAAAGAGATCATCACACAGGGAGGGGTGTGTGTTCTGGCTTTAGGCCAAAAAGGAGCGAAATTATAACAAAGTTTCTCACAGGAGTAAACAGGACATTCGGCCTTAAATTTAGAACATTCTATTCCTGATATTATAAAAAAAAACAATGCAAGCGTCAATGTATGACGCTACTGACACTGCTCTCAAAGATGGTGCTGAGACCCTACCACATCCCCCAGCAGCCATCTTAACTGAGGTAACTTCCTCACTAGCGAACATCTTAACTAATCCATTTTCCGGCCTGGCTGCCATTTTAACTCCTGTAACTTCCGGCCGGCACAGCTGCCATCTTAACTGAGGGAACTTCCTGCCTAGTAGCCATCTTAGTTACTGGTATTTCTCCGAAAACGGCTACAATCGTGAAACAATACACATAGATCCAAGTAGCACCACAAGGGGTACTCACTCGAGTCAGTAATTGAAGGATACACATATACCTATAATTAGTCATGATCGGTAGTATTGTTTAATTGTTTATTCGGATGAAATTTTTTAACTTCTATGTTTCTGTTTTTCAAGTGAAGACCCCTCCTGCCCATTTGTGAGAATCGCAGAAGGAGGGGATTGTGATGGAGATAGTCTCAACTGTGGTAAACTGTAGATTTAAGCCCGGACAGTTTCAGTTTTTTTCTGTCTTTCATATGATGTTGCTGAAAAATGCTAACCTTGAGATAAGATACTGCAGAATTATTAAAGAATGTAAACAGGCAGTGAAAAACATCAGCAAGCTAATGAAAGGTGTAAACATGCCCCCCCCCCCAATCTCTGATGGTAAACTGGGAGTAGTAGGGAGATATAGGGTGGCTGAAAGATAACAAGCTCGCAGAACAGACAGAAGTCTTCCTGCAAGAGGCAAGTGTATAGAGGAGAAGGTGTAGAGAGACAGAGAAAGTTGGGTTGTGAATGCTATCAGGATAATGTTAAACCACCTCCCCAACAGAGAAAGGAAACAGTAGGTCTGCCACCCTTTAATGGTCCTGGGAGATGGACCTGCAGAGTCTGCGGGACCCAGAACCCAGATGAGAGAGAAAGTTGTGCTGTGTGTGGCACTCTTCATCCACACCACACAAGAGGATCGTATTCTGTGTTGCCTGGATCACTGTCCGTCCCCACAGACACCCATGTTTTTGTCATTAGGATGACACAGGTGAGGGGGGAAAGTTAGACCAAGATTAGGAAGCAGGCAATCCAGTACCTCCAGTATCGACTGTGCTTTTAAACATTTAGCAGATTCAAGTCCGGTTCCAATTATATCCCTCACTCTGGGTGATAAAGTAGTAGTCCCATTTTGATTGATACTGGAGCAGCCAAGACAATTGTCCAGCAAATAAGGCCTCCCCTGACTTAATCTCCAATAACACCAGTCCTTGGGTAGAAGTGGATGGGAAAGTAGTACACTCCCCTTTCAACAGAACCCATCCGTGTTAGATTTGTCCTTACCCAAGAAGTGCTTGCCTGGTTGCTGGTCAGTGGTAACGTCCCCTGTTGCCTCCTGGGTACAGATTTGCTTGCTTGAGAAAACTCCCTGGTCCATCTTTTTGTCAGTACTCCTGGAAGATGAGAAGGAAGCCCTGCTTGCGGGAATGTCGAGCCATCTGTGGGCTATTGGACCCACGGATGTTGGCAAGCTTCCAGTTCCTCCTGTGGAAGTGGTGATGAAACCTGGCGCCCCACTTGCCAGGAAGATGCAGTATCTCTTGAGTATGGCACAGTCAGATGCCATATCTCAAACAGTTCGAAACGTTTTGAAAAAGGGGTTATCAAGGAGATTGTATCCCCTTCTAACACTCTTTTATACCCTGTGAAAAAGAAAAGTGAGAAGGGCAAACCAACCCGATACCAGATAGTACGTGACCCACGTGCTGTCAATGAAGCCACAGTTTGTAACAGCCCCATTGTGCCCAATACACACCTTGTTGGCTCAGGTTCCCACTACCCGTACCCACTCCACTGTTATTGATTTGACAAATGTTTTCTTTTGAGTACCACTACACACATTAGGGTAAACAGTATACCTGGGTGGTGCTGCTGCAGGGAACCTAGAACTCACCTAGTATGTATACTGCAGCCATGTCACTCCTATCCTTTTTTTTTTACAACATGGCTGCAAGTGAAATAAAAAATGTCAGTTTTGTTGCATTGCCTTCCTGGGGTGAAACATCTCATCCCTGAATGTAAGACAACTGTAGAGGACATCCCTTTGCCCAGAAACATGAATGCACTGAGGACATCATTTATAGGCCCTGTTTCTTATTGTAGACCGTGGATACGCACGTATGATGCAGTTTTCTTTATGATTGTTTGTCTTTTAGTCCTTTCCACCTTACAGATTAGGTAGGTGGTAGATGCCTTTTATGCCTAAAGATGACCAGTTTGTTCTCCCCCACACTGGCCTATCAGATTACCACATTTAGATTGTATTGTACAGAAGTGAATGGCCATGCCTCAGCTGTCCTCACCCAACTGCATGGCCAGCAGCAACAACGCCCTGAGGCATATTATTCAGCAAGACTTGACCCCGTGGCCGAGGTCCCCTTTCTGCATCAGAGCTGTAGCAGTTGTCAAGCCATGCTTGATAAAGGTTCTGAGATAGTCCTGAACCACAAAGTGACAGTGATATTACGTCTATCCTCATGAAAGTACAACCCAAGAACCTTTTTGTTGCCCGCAGAGTCAGGCTGGGTTCACACGGGTGTCACGTTTTGGCTCAGGAGGCGTCCCGGGTGTATTGTGGCAAACCCGTGCGAGTAGGTACGCAATTTCAGTCAATTTTGACTGCGATCGCGTTCCGTTTTTATCGCGTGGGTGCAATGCGTTTTGCACGCATGTGATAAAAAAACTGAATGTGGTACCCAGACCCGAACTTCTTCACTGAAGTTTAGGTTTGGGTTCAAGGTTGTGTAGATGTAATTATTTTCCCTTATAACATGGTTATAAGGGAAAATAATAGCATTATTTAATACAGAATGCTTAGTAGAAGGTCAATTGAGGCTTAAAAAAAATCAAATAAAAATTTACTCACCTGCTCCAATTGATCGCGTAGCTGCCGGTCTCCTGTTCTTTCTTCAGGACTTGTCAAAGGACCTGTGGTGACATCACTGTGCTCATCACATGGTCCATTACCAGGTCCTAAAAAAGAACAGGAGACCGGCAGCTACGCGATCAATTGGAGGAGGTGAGTTAATTATTTTATTTAACCCTCAATTGACCTTCTACTAAGCATTCTGTATTAAAGAATGCTATTATTTTTCCCTTATAACCATGTTATAAGGGAAAATAATACTGTGAATAGACTTTCATCTTAGCAACTATGCGTGAAAATCGCACAATATAGAGCATGCTGCGATTTTCACGCAACGCACAAGTGATGCGTGAAAATCACCGCTCATGTGCACAGCCCCAAAGAAATGAAGGGGTCCGGATTCAGTGCGGGTGCAATGCGTTCACCTCACGCATTGCGCCTTTGTGAACCCAGCCTTAGATGTGATAACTTACAAAGTGTGTGGTTTACCTCTGCTAAATCCTTGTGTGCCGGAAGAAGGCCACAGTCCGGTTAGGACTGAACCTCCGTATATCTCTGTTTGCTGATTTGAATGTTCATATTCATCCTAAGGATAAGCGAATTGGTTCTCACATAGTTTTATAGGGCTGAGAAAAGACATCTGCCCATCCAGCCCAGCTTAGGAATGCAGTCCAAATTTTTCAAAAAGGCAAGAGAGACAACGACTAGTACACAAATGTGCATTTCTCAACGGTATATATGTGTTTTAGTACACCAAAAAGTTACTAAATTAACAGTTAATAACTGATCCCAACCATATGTTTGTGTCGATTTCTTAACCTACTACTAACACATAGGATCATGTCTTGGACTTTGATTCTAGATTGTATTACCTTTCTTGGCTTCTCATAATTGACACTGTTACAGACGATCATGACGTATCACAAACTTATTTCCTGACGCTTATAGATCAAGTGTTTTACGTACTATCATGGATTCATCGTGTTGATTATTTGTCATAATTACTAATATATGGGACCATTCTAGATAATATTATCTTTATAGACTTTTCTCTCTATCACAGAATTCCAGCTATTGTAACTTTTTCTATCAATCTATTCATCAAAATATTGTGCCTATCAGGGATATTATTGTGTTGATGCATGATCATTCACTTTATTTGATTAATATAATTTGTTTTCGTTGACATAGGGTATTCATATGACGCCTGAAATGTTCAAAGATGTAATATTTTGGATACAGCCACCCTGTTGCCTCTGGCGCAAGGGAAAAGGGAAGAGTTAGGGCACTTAAACTTTTCTTCCAGATCCAGAGGAAAAGGCTCATGACTAGGGCTGCAGCTAACGATTATTTGAATAATCGATTAGTTGTCGATAATTTCATTGATTAATCGGGGAAAAAACACCAAAATTAAAAAAAAGGTGTTTATATGATTTTACTTAAAAATTTATGTTCAAAGGCCATATTAAAACAATTTTAGGACTTACATAATTATACAAATTTTGCATTACAATGTAAAAAAGACAACATGTCCACATGGTCAGGGCTTAGGCTAGCTCTCTTCTTACACGCTATGTTACCTGTTGCAGAGAAGAGACGTTCCAATGGTGTGGATGTACAGCTTATAATTTATTGCACATTAAATCTCCAAGACTTGTATTCCTCCCTACTACTATTATCCTGATTACCTGGCTGAGTTATTGGGGAAGGGGGGGGGGGGGGATCTGTGGATGGCACTGTTATGGGGGCATCTGTAGATGGCAATGGTATGAGGGGCATCTGTAGATGGCACTGTTATGGGGGGATCTGTGGATGGCAATAATGGCACTGTTATGGGGCATCTGTGGATGGCAGGCACTGTTATGGGGGGGGATCTGTGGATGGCTGGCACTGTTATGGGGGGGGGGATCTGTGGATGAAACATATGTGTCATTCACAGATCCCCCCCATAACAGTGTCCCTGTGTAGTGATTGTGAATGACCCCCAATACAGGGGGGGGTGGGGGCTGGGATTTCGGTTTTGTAATAGCAGCGGGGCCCGATGCAGTCACTGTATTCTATTACACCGGGCCCCGCTCACCTAATCATATCTATCAAGTAGGGGATGTTAAACTACTTACAGTGCAAAATCACTCCAGACCCTAACTTACTAGTATTAAACGATCGCAGGAAGCCGGGCGGCGGCAGCAGCGTAACTTACTACGTCATGCGCCTGCATACATAAAGTGGAAGGAGCAGGCGCGTGACGTAGTGAGTTACGCTGCCGCCCCGGCCTCCTGCCTGCTACGAAGTGTACTAGTAAGTTTTACACGCTGCCGCCCGCTCCGGCATAGCAACAAATCGGCCTATTATTCGATAACGGAAATCGTCGACAACGAATCCAGTTATCGAATATTATCGATAATGTTGATTAATCGTTGCAGCCCTACTCATGACTGTTTGCAGATAAATGTCACAAGGGACAGTGGGATTTGGTAAATCAGCTATTAGATAATCCAGATCATAAGCTCTTCGTGGATGGATCGAGGTATGGCCAGGATGGCAGTTACTACATAGGTTGGGCAGTTGTGATTAAATGACACTAAAAAGCAGAGTCCTTACCACCACACATGTCTGCCCAAGAAGCAGAGCTAAGGGCTCTAGAGATGGCTTGCAGATATGCAGATGGAAAAGATGCCAACATTTACGCAGATTCCAGGTACAGCCCATGACTATGGGCCCATTTGGAAAGCCAGAGACTTCCTGACCGCTTCAGGTAAACCCATCAAAATGGGAAAGCAGTGAGGTCTCTTATAGAAGCCCTCATGTCACGGTGATAAAAAAAAAAAAAAGGTTACTGTAAAACAGACTCAGAGGAGGCAAAGTAAAAGCCAAGGCAGATCAGGCGGCAACAATGGCTGCTAAATTGCCTAGGCAGACCCCTGCCTTAGTGGACACAGCTCAGGTCCCTGAAATAACTCCTCCTGTCTCACTGGAAGTTCTTAAGACCTTACAGAACCAGGTGGGGAAGGAGGAAAGGGACCGGTGGATGGAAAAGGGGGGACTACAAATGAGGAAGGCCTAACACAGTTCCAAGGGAAACTCTGTCTTCCCAGGTCCCTCTAATCCACAATGGCACAGGCAACCCATGGAGTGATGCACCAGTTAGAAGCTGCGGTGTGTGATTTAGTACATAGCGCATGGTACGCCCCAGGGTTTAGCACTGTAGCAGTTAGATATACTCAAGGATGTATGACTTTTGCCAAGAACATAAGACAATGTGGTTAAGGTACCTCAGAAACACACGTCTTGCCCTTTGCATCTGTTTCAATGTTTGCAGACTACCTTACTACCCAAGGTGGGCATGTATGAGTATGTATTGGTGTGTAATGACTTGTTTTCAGGATGGGCAGAAGCATACCCGGTAGCTAAGACTACAGCAAAGAAGATTATGGCCGAAGTTGTATGCAGTTATGGGGTATCAGACCATTGAAAGTGAAAGGTGTTCACTTCACAGGTGTAGTGATGCAGAAGATAATGAAGGTTTTGGGTGTAGAACAGGCCTTATATGCTTCGTACCATCCATAAAGCAGTGGTAGAGTAGGGAGAAAAGGAACTGAATGGGACACTAAAAAGGTAAAAAAGCTATGAACAGAGTGCCTGCTGGTAGCTGTATTTTCAGTAAGGTATACCCCTAACCATGAGACAGGTCTTAGTCCCTATTAGGTCCTTAGTGGGTCAGGCCTTAGGACAGGATTGTATTTCTTACAGTGGCACCAGATGCAACATGGTTGTCTGACAGATTATGTGATCAGTTTGCACAAGCATTTGACTAAAAAACATTAGAGTTTTTGCTTCACTTCCAGATGTTGATAAAACACCAGGAACCCACCCAACTTGTGTCTGGAGATTGGGTGGTAGTAAAAAGACACGTTAGAAAAGTCCTGTCCTCAAATCCTGGTTTGATGTTCCATTCCAAGTGTTCTTGACCACAAGCACATCAGTGAAGCTTGAAAGAAAGCCTAATTCGAGTCATTTCAAGAAAGTATTGAGTCGGGAGACTTGAAAGGATGTTTCTTGTTCCCCCTTGTGGGACTGCTGATCCTGACTAAAAGAATATGGATTCTTATTGAGATAGTAAAAATAGGTTTCTGGACTGGGGAAGAGGTATGCAAAAGGAAGAACAAAGTTGTTACAGTCCGATACTTCTAGCCCAGTGACCCATTAATAGTATAGCCCAAAGAGTCCCAGTATGGATAGTTCTTATGTTCACACTAATCAATGACCAGGTCATAAATGCCCTAAAAGGACTTACTTCCTATTCCTGAATTTTATCTTTAATTCTGCTATTTGTGTTGTTTGTTGTGTCTTCCCCTACATTAGGAGGTTTTTGTTCAAAGTCGTAACTGAGGCTACCCCGGAGATGCTCATGGGAGACTTCCATAAGGATGGGAGACAAGGTCCACTTTGTTCTGTTGGTCCGCCCCCTGCTTACAACGCCACCTGGTGATCATCGACCATAGGAACTAACATCGGACTTTCCTGTGCTAAGTCCAGTGTCATGGGAGGCTATACACTAGGCTAGGTTGTCATGGAAGCTGGCAAAGAGGATTCAAAGCATGAGGACAGATGTGCTAGGCTTTCATTAGGGAAAGAATGAAGTCCAAGGGGGGACTGATAGAGATGTGGACTACATTCTTTGAATTCAGCTAAGAAAGCTCCCACATACTTTAGCTCTCAGACAACACCTTATCTTCTCCAGAGAACAAAGGTTCCATCCTACCCAAGAGAACATGCCTCCTTGCTACGTCATATATGCTTTTTCTGCTGTTAGAGAACTTCATTACAAGATGGCACCTGTAGTTAGATATTTACATAGTTCACATACCAGTGTTCGTAAAACAATGCACAATGGACAGATACCAAGTGTTATCTCTTGTCTTATTTTCATATTTCAGCCAATGTAACAATGCCACATGCCTCAGGGGGAATGCCTCTTTGATGTCTATATAAACCGCTGTACTTCCTGTAATAAACAAGAATTTGCTTTAACCCCATTGTGTGTGTCACAGTTATTTTCTTCCGTGCAGGTAAAACCCTTGGGATACTATTAATTTGGAGCAGTAGAGCAAACGTGATCGGCCCTGATTAGGGGCATCTTTATCACCTGCAGTACATTGGAATCCATACAACGCTTACAAGTCAGCAGTGTCAATGACTTATGATGCTAGGAGTTCCTGCCTGACCACAGGTCTACTGTATTGTACTCACATAATGCCATGAGTACAGTACAGTAGACCTGCAGTATTATAAGTTATCATTATGCTGTGAGTTAGGATAGAGGAGCAGTGTGAGGTCTCAGGAAATGTGGCCGTCGCACAGTTTGTTTTTCTGGACTGTTCACACTTGTGTCATATTAGCCTAAGGCAACCAACAAATGAGCATATTTGTTGCTGCTGCATAACAGATACAATCATTTGCTCGTTTATCGGGTGATCAACTGCATGTTCACATGGGAGAATGATCAGGAATGAGCATTCTTCGCTCTTGCTCATTGGCCTGAGTAAAATGCCCCTACTGTATTCCATTCATTGGGAAAAATGCCTCAAGTGTGAGCGTGATCCTCCGTTCTGGACTTGCAGGAGTGCACTGCATTATACGGATTCATAATGCTCCGTGCCTCTGCTTGACCTTAGGCTACATGCACACGACCGTATGTGTTCTGCGGTCCACAAATTAAAACGGATGCCATCCGTTTTTTTTTTTGCAGATCCATTGTAACAATGCCTAAAACTGACAAGAATAGGACATGTTTTATTTATTTTTTGCGGAGCTACAGAACCGACATACGGATGCGGATAGCACACAGTGTGCGGTCCACAATTTTTGCGGACCCATTGAAATTAATGGGTCCGCATCCTAACCGCAAAAAAAAAAAAACGGACACAGAAACAAAATACGTTAGTGTGCATGAGGCCTTACAGATACAGAATCATAGTGAGAAAGCTGCACGATGCTGTAGCAAGTAAGGTCAAGCAGAGGCACACAGCAATATAAATCTGTATAATGCAGTGCGCTCCTGCAAGTCCACAACGGAGGATCGCGGTCAAACACGGAGCGTGATTCCCGCAATGGACTCACTCCTGTGAAACAGCCCTTAAACTATTCATGGTTAACAGAGTAATAAACATAAAACTCAAAATACACACACAAACTAGCAATATTTTAAAATAAGCTTTATTTGTTTCTTTTCGCCTTCATGCCTTTAGAGTTCCTCCCCCTTCACGTGGGTCGGGGGGGGAGGGGGGAGGGTTTATATAACTAATGATATCAATCATCTTTAAACTATGTATTCTCGTTCTCTTAAATAGATCATTTTCTTAGTAAGATTTTTTATTTTTTTTGAATTATTTCCTAAGCATGTAATGAAAAATACTAAACCATGAGCTTTTTTAAAAAAATAAAACAGAAAAAAAAAGCTTTATAAAACATTTTCGTCTGAATGCAGAAAATCGAAGCGCAGAGGAGGCTCTCCTTCCTACAGGTCAGACAGATCCCTTTAAAAAGCTGTAACATTGTTAAGCCACTGATTGCCAGTGATCACATACATCAGAACAAGAAAACATATTTTTTAAAGACTAAATATCCCTTTAAATAGGGTGCACTAAAATAAAAAATACCATCTAACATTATCAAATGTTTCATGTTACAGTTTTCAGAGGTTGACATTCATTTTTTTCTTGAAAAAATAAAATAAAAATTACAACAAAATTGGCAGCATTATATATCCCACTTAGTGTATCTAGACATTAGTAAAAAGTGGAAAAGCACAGAGCTGGTCACAGGCAACTCAACCAGTCTGAAAACTAGATAGAATACATACTAAGTTACTTGCACAGAATCAATTTAGATTTATTTTTTTTAAAAATGCCCAAACACAAAAAAAGTGCATTTCTGCTGCTGCCAGCCGACGGCCCAGAATTGCTGCATTTTAATGAAAAACAAGATCATCCATAAAGACAGGTTTGACTGTTTTCGCACCAAGCAAATTGGATTTATCCAGGGATGTATACACAATGGTCATGAAACATACAATGCTATGAGAAGTCGATTTTACCATCCCAGGCTATGGCTGTAGTTGTGACTTCATGCTCTGTAAATAATTTTTTTTTTTTTTGTATAGTGGTTGGGGTCAGGAATATATATCAATGAGTTTATATTTAATGGGATGACAGATCCCACAGAGAGCATAAAACTATCCCATAGAAGTTAAAGGGGTTCTCCGGGAATTAAGAAAATGAAAATACTTAAATATTACTTTATTATAAATATATTCTGAAATGCCTTTTATTATTTATAATGGGTCTTTTTTTCTGGGGAGCAATCATCATGGGAAACAAAATGGCCGGGTTCGCATTAGTTCACACAAAACCTGTCCTGATCACACACGAGGACAAGTTACTTTACAACACTGAGGTAAAGAGCTGCCTCATCCTCCTCTCTGCTCTGCTTGTCAGGGATTATGATCCTGAATACAGATAAGAACTTTAGCTGAACCGCTGGGGAATTTAGTTCATGAGGAGACATGAAGTACAGAGAGGACGGACAGGACAGGCTGTGGTAATGGAGACTGTAAACAACTGCTGCTGCTCATTATTCACATCCCTTCCTCCTCTCATGTCTCCTCATCATCGCCATTCCCACAGAGATTCACCTGTATTCAGGATCCCTGACGAGCAGAGCAGAGAGGAGGATGAGGTAGCACTATAGCTCATTGTGGTGAAGTAACTGGTCCTCCTGTGTGATTAGGACAGGTTTTGTGTGTACTGATAGGATGGCGGCCATTTTATTTCTCCTAATGTTTTCTCCCTAGACAAAACAAGACATTCTAAGAAATGAAAGGTATTTGTGAATATATTTTTTTATAAAATATTTAAGTATTCATTTTTTTTTTTATTCCTGGAGAACCCCTTTAGGGCCATATGACGGAGGTTATGGCAAAGATAGTGCTTGGCCCTATCTCCCATCAGTCCCAGAATGGAGGGCTGGTGACGCATGCACACTACTGCTGTGGATAGGAGATAAGTGTTCTTGTGGGAAAACTCTTTTAACGCTACATCTATGCAGGGAGTTTAGAGCTCTATATCAGGAAAACTTCTGAAGCAGTTCTGACTTTAAAGGGTTTCATAATGAAATTTTTTGGCAAGAGTACTCTAAACTGCATATTTTGTCCCATATACCTGTTTTTCATGTCAGCACTTTCCTTCCACTGTTCTCAGCATCACTGTATCCTGGCAGGATGTTTACATGGAGAACTTCCTGTTTTCATCAGCATCCTTCTAGTTTTTCTAACCCAGCATACTTTGCTCTTCAATTTTTCACAGGGCTTGCTCCACTTTAGGGTGCATTGACACAACCGTATGTATTTTGCGGTCCACAAAATGCAGATCTGCAAAAAATATGGATGGCGACCCATTGTAAGAAAGTCCATTCTTATCCGCAAAACGGACAAGAACGGGCCGTTGTATCTTTTTTTTTCGGGACTACGGAACAGACACACGGATGCAGACAGCACACACTGTGATGTCCGCATTTTTGGTGGTCCCACTGAAATGAATGGGTCCGCATCCCAATGAATGGGTCAGACGCCTGACATCTCTCTTGCCAACATCCAAACGCAACACCTTTTATCCAGGGGCCAGTATCTACTTATTAATTAAGGTGCATTTATATATTTTTTTTGTCCCCTGAGAAGCTAGCTTTTTGTTGAGGAAACGCACGAAATTGAGGGCTTAGCCACCGAGAGGTGGTGTCATCCCTGTCGGGGTGGGTGCTCTGTCTGTAGGTAAGGATAGTGAAGGTACGCCATAGGCAGAAAGGAGGTGGTCCTAACCGTCTGACTTCTACAGAACTTATTGAATGAACAAACTGTACGTAAGATGGAAGAGGTACAGAGAGATACCAAGCCCCCACCTATATAAGTGTTGCATCTGCCCCTATAGATCTGTGGTGATCTAATATATCACACATTCTGTGCATTGTTATATATTTCTAATTTTAATATGGGTTTTTGTTTGTGGTTATGTTTTAATGGATTAAATAAAAGCTATATTTTATCAAGGGGGCTCAAGACAATGACCATGTTAATACCCATTGAGCTGTTGGCATAAATTTTTAGTGATAGTCATGTGAATGGGGTGTAACATGGAGGAGATGTAGAGGGCATGGCTACAGCACGAGAATACTGTGGCAGGAGGAACAAGCCTTGAGGAACATTAGAGAGCAAAGTACGCTGGGTTAGAAAACCTAGCAGGAAGCTGATTAAAACAGGAAGTTCTGCTTGTAAACATCCTGCCAGGATGCAGTAGTCCTGAGAAAAGGAGAAAAATGCTCACATGAAAAACAGGTATATGGAGCAAAAATATGCAGTATTTGGGATATTCTGGGCAGATAAAAAAAAAATCATTATGAAACCGGAGAACCTCTTTACGTGTTTTAGAACAAAGCCTTATTCTCTCTTTTTGAAGTAAAATAAAAATTTGATTTAAAATATATAAATCTAGCCTTCTGGGGGCAGAAACTTAAAAGTGCACATACCCCCTTACTGGGAAGATATCAATTCCCAGGACTTGACCAGTCCATTATACATTGGTCCTTGGTGAATCGATAGTCCTCACCCACATTAATAAAGCCTCCCAAGCTGAGGGTAAGAGGTGCATTTTAAGTGCCTGCCTATATTATAAAACATGATTAGCAATTAAACAGTGATCAAAAAAAGAAACAAAACAAAAAATGTCAAAACTGTGCATTACTTAACAGTAATAAAGTACACCCGATGATCAAAATCTACGTATTGTATAAGAACAACAAAATATTAAATACTGTGAATATGGTAACAGTTGGATTATGGAAGACATAACCAAGTGAAAACTAAAATTTATTCGTGCGATTTTGGTTGAGCTGCATTAAAATGTGACTGAGCCCACTCACCTGATGCACTGATGACAGGGAGGGGCCGCAGCTTTAGAACACATATGATATGAATACCCTTCATCCTTTAGGAAAAATAGAACTTCAACATTTATCTTTTTTATAATTTAGATATAACAACTTTGTGCATTTATGCAAATAAATACAAAAAAAAAAAAAAAAAAAAAGTACAAAAACGTAAAAAGAAAGGAAAAACATTTTGTCTGGCAGGCATTAAAAGTTTAAAGAGTGACTTCTACCCTCACAGTGCAGGTAGCAGTGGTCTGAACCCAAAGCAACATATCCTTGTAATAGTGACGTCGCTGAAACACTCTGTGCTGCACTGACGTCACTAATGCTAAATGGACTGATAGGCAGCATATTGGTTTAGGCCTGGCTGTCTTGCCCTGTGTGTAAGCAAAATAATATATCTAAATACTTCATTCAAGAAAGTCTGTTAAACTTCCTGAATAAAGAGATGTATATATATATTTTTTTTCTTTTCTTTACAAAGCACTGGCACACCCCTGAAACAGGATAATGTCATTCAAAACATTGCAGATACAGAATGCATCACACTATGGGATTAAAAAATAAAAAATAAAAATAAACAAGACACTACAAGCACAAAGTGCACAGTTTCTGTTATGTACAAATACACAGTAGTTTTTCAAGTTTCAAAAAAGGAAAGAAAAACAAAACATTTTTTTGACCCACTTCCCAAATAAAAGACCACAAAAATTATAATAAATCCAGTAAAGACAAAAGTTACAATACATCAGCATCGCTAAAAGGACAACAATCAACATCTCTATACACTCTTTATGTACAATTACAGAATCTGCGATGCAAATGAAAATTAAAAGAAACAACAGAAAGTCCTACTAAATAGAATAAAAGGCTCACTTGACTGCTTCGGACTTTGTAAACGGGCACATACACCCTTTCACATATACACACACAGAATAAGCAGATTCCAGCGACAGTCACCAGTCCGCATCCTCTTCAATGTAATAGTCAGGTGTAGTACCATCAAAAAGACCAGGGTCTAAGGACTTCCGTTGTTTTCCCCTTGCAAAAACTCTTGAAATGGACCCAAAACCCATTTTTTCCTTCTTCTTCTTCCTCTTCTGGTCTTCCAAGTCTTCTAAAGACTGGAAAAGTAATAAAAAGAAAGGTAAAGGCAGTTATGACGAATGTTCCAACTTTGTGTACATGGAAAAATGCTCATGGGTAAATCAAGATGAATGGTACAGAATCAAAGGAGGACTGGGAGAAGGATGATGTAGGGAATCTATGAGGACACATACATTGCTTCTCATTTGCGCCACATACCAACCATGCAAATGCTACCATGAGTTCACTACAACTTTTTAAACCTGATCAGTGCAACTGTCCAACGATATGCCATAAATGTCTGATGGATGTGGGTCCAACCCCTGGGGCCTGAGCCTATGTGGAAAATAGGGGTCCCCTGATCTGCTTGATAAGGCAGCTTATGACTGCTGCATTGAGACATGGAATGAATGGGAGATTACTGAACAACTATGTACATAACTATAGGAAGTATGGCAAGAGTCAGAGCATGCCCTATAATTTATCTGAAAGCCTTCTGGCTCCTGGTGAACTACTTTATCAGCAGGTACTATCAACAACACACAGACAATACTTTTGAATTTGAGGATCCCATTACCATTCGCAAAGTGGTTTTATGGGAGTACAATATTGATGGCCTATCTTCAAGTTCAGTCCTCAATATCTGATTAGTGGGGTCTGGATTACCAGCACCCCTGCTCATCAGCTGTTTGAAGAGGGTGTGGCACTCTGGTGGGAGCTGCAGCCTCTTCCTAGGCCAGGGCCACCATGTTCTGTAGTTACATGGCCTATGTGCATCTCATTCCCATTCAAGTGAATGGGTCTGTGCTATAATACCAAGCAGAGCCACTATACAACGTACAATGCTTTGCTTTGTACACTCGCCTGAGCACTGCTGCCTCTTAAAAAAACTGATCTGTGATGAACCACCATTGATAATATATTGATGACCTATCTTTAAAATGGGTAATGAAAACTGTACTCATGGAAAACCTCTAACTGTTATGTGTGTTATGTGGGTCTTTTACCTCCACTAGAATCATTCTGGACTTCAAAAGGCCCCCCACCAACCCTGCTCTCATCTACAATGAGCTAAGTAATTAAGGTGACCCTCACTAAGCCTCCACCCAAAGTTCCTGATCTCCACCTTTGCTCTCAAGCACATGGCAGGGACCCCCTGAGCTACTGTATAGGCTCTAAGGATCTGGTCTACTGCATTATACATTCAAATCAATGGCTTGTTGGTGTAATGCACGACAGGTAATCTAGAGATGTTCTTTGTAACCACCCTCCAACTCTGGCCAAGAGATGAGGATCCTGAACCCTCTAACTCACAAATCCCTAACCTGGACAATACCTTCATGAGGATAACTCCATCTAGTCTATTTAAATAACCCTTAAAATTGTCACACAGTCAGATACATGCCCATTCTAGGATTCTCTCTGCTGATAACCCCTCCTTTCCCACGAGACAGGGGAAGAACCACATACAATAAAGATATTGTATAACAATGCACGTATAATCTCAATGTTTTTGATAGTTCCACATACATTGTAAATTGATTGGGCCAAATTGTTTGACAGGGCTGAAATATTGCACCAGATATGGCCAACGTAAACCCTCTAAACTGGTCCAAAGGAGTTTGAGTGGATTTTCATCAGTATTTGCACCATTCTTACTGTGGCCTTCCTGAATCCTGCACTGAGCTGATGCCTTTGTGTTATATCAGTAAATATGATAGTGATATGTTATTTAAAGTATCACGTGTAGAGGTGCATAATATGTAAACCATACTATGGCCAAAATTTTCATTCAGCCAGGTTACCCTAGAAATTACAACCTGATAAAACAAATGATCGTAACCTTAGGAATGGCATATCACCCGACACTATAAAGAGATTTGGTTATTAGCATTCAAGCTGCATATTCACCTGACAAACTCAGCAACCAATGAATTCATCAACATGTTCTTTAATTCCCGTTCTTATAGAAGCGACTCAGCTGTATATGTCAAGCCTCTGTAACCAGGAAACAGCACAAGCAGGAATCTGCAGCATTCCCTATAATGAAACACAACAGTCTCTCTGCCCCTCACGGCACTCCCATCTATTCAGCAAGGCATGCGGCGTACATACTGACAGCAGCATATAAACAGGAAAGGATATGAATAATCATTCTCGAATGGAGAAAAAAGGTAGAGAAAAAGAGACCTACACTACCGTCTTACATTGCAGAGGGAATGTGTTCGGTGTCTCGGCGAGTTGATGTCACTCGGTGTTGACGACCTGTCGCCCTCTGCGGCAGAAGCGTCGGAGATTACTGATGGCTGTCTCGAATGACAAGGGCTTACTCTGACAGCTAGAGGGAAAAGCAATACAGAGAAGGAACTGTGAAGGTGTATGTCCTGTGCATAAAATTATAAAGGCATAAATAGATCTAGATCATACAAGACTATAGATGATGAAACCTAAAACAAGGTGCAGCCATTTCTTAAGACCTGTTCATCAAAGATTTAGAGATCATAGCTGGTGAGAAGGTGAAACTCAAAAACTTTCCTACACACCAACAGACTCCTGGGGGTAAAGGTCTACTGACTGTTCCCATTTTTTGTAAAATTACAGGTTTTTTTTTGTACTTGATACTCCAGATTTTCTCCACAGGGTGCTGAAGGACAAAGGACCTTGATTATTTTATGAATTATTGTTAAGTCATCACATTCTGAAGTCATCTACACAATTCAGAATTTTGTCCCATCGGTAGCGCAGCTGTAGTTGCCAGTCTTCAGATAGGACGATGCTTGGACAGGCAACAATTGCTTTCGGACCGCAGCACACAACCCTAACCAAGCCAAACATGGAGGTTACTGGTGATCTCTCATCTCCCACCAAGGAAGGTAATTTTTCCAGGGACTATTTCCCTTCCCTCCTACCAGCTATACAGATTTGGTACCCTCAAAGAGCCACAGCATGGCAACGCACACGGCAAACCAGAGCCTTATTGGCAACTCCAAAACAGTGCTGTCTGTGCTTTGGCTGGTAACCCGAGTCATGGCTCTATAAAAAAAAAAGTCAGACATTGTCTAACAGGGTACTATTTGAGAGACCATTTCAACGCTTCTTCAAAAAAGCTATTGTGCATACATGTCACTTCCAATAAATGTAGTATCAGTGGAGTCAGATGGTGCTAATGAATCTTTAGATGTACAATAACATTGTCCAGTAAGGTCCAATTCAAAGATATTAAGAAGATATCCAAAAAACACCCCCAAAAACTAATCTTAAGCATTAAATTGCCCTTTTCACAATCTCAGGTTAGAGAAGTATATGTAGAGGAAATATGCACTGGAGAAGTGCTCTGGGAACCTGGCAGCTTTTCTACTAATAACATATGCAGAGCATACTTAACCAAATAGTTTATACTCTGCAGGAATGCGTAGGGTGTGATTGATCTCCCAGAATAACTCCCTTGACTATGCAAAATCGATACTTGGAAACAAACCTTGCCGATCGACAGTATGCTGCGGGTGCCCGTGGTACAGCGTTTGCTGGCTTTGACGGATGGCTGCAGTAAGCGGGAGATCCGCGTGCATTACCCACTCCTGGTTTCCATTTAAGACGGTTTCACCTGGCATAGCAAGTGAATGTCGCTTGGGGACATCTTTAGTAAGGGTAGCTAAAGACTGCTTGGCCTACAAACAAGAAAAAAGACCTGATCATCATGTCCCAGTACTCAAAGAAAAAATTTGAAAAGAACACACAGACACACAAGGAAAAAACGAAAATGAACAAATTAAGAGAGACAGCACAAAGAAATCTTTCCTGTGGTCTAGGAGAAAAGTGGTGTTGGATGTGGTTAAGTTGGTGAACCACCTAACACAGTCTAAACTATATCATACGGTATTTAGTTACTTACCTGACTAAAGTAAAACACAACACTAAGCTGTGGCAGCCAAAGCCAATTCTAGCTAGTTATTTCCTAGCCAAGCCATTGTGGTGGGTGTCCGTTACTAAAAGTATGTTTACTCATTAGATGGGGCACACAAAGGCTGATTCCTTCATCTTTCTACTATAGTTTCAGAATTAGATTCAAAGAATATGTTGCAGATATGTTTGAAGCACATGAGGTGTGATAGGGCATTTGCCATGGACCACAACAGGAATCCGCAACCTCTGACACTCCAGCTGTGGTGAAACTACAGCTCCCAGCATGCACACTTGCTTGGCTGTACTCAGACCTCCCATTAAAGTGATTGGAGCATGCTGGGAGTTTTAGTTTTACAACAGCTGAAGTGCCAGAGGTGACTGACTCCTGGTCTACAAAATATGGCACTATGAGGGTAAGAAATAGGTAAGGTCACAAAAAAAAAAAAAAAATAGCACTAGGTTAGACTCAGCATAGATAACATGCAAAATCTCAGGTACCGAAACATTCACAAAGAGGTGTCCTTGATCCACCTCTAGTTTTTAACTCACATGTAGAATTAAAGTTTTTACCCCTGACCTTAGGCTCATCCTTACTGGTATATGAAGGAATATGGATTAATGCTCCTGCCACTGATTCGACATTTATGTCCACCACTCCTAACATATAACCAAACAATAAATTTAAGGTTTTCGCCATGCAACCAACCTTGCAAGTCCATGAACCTCATTTTTTTAGATATCCAGGCCACCCCCCCTTTTTTTTTTTTTAGCACAATTACATACTGTAGATAGGATGGAGCACACTATACCTTGCTAGGAAATTGCTTGCATGTAGCGCTCTCAGTATAAAATTTGAGTGATAGTAGGGACAGGAGAATTGGCTTCAAGGTCAAAGTTCTCCAGAGTTAAGGCCTCCATACACATTACTGTAATGTCAGGCGAACGTGGTGTTTTTGGAAGGATTGGCCAGCAAGCTAATGTGTATGGAGAACTCCTGACTCTCCCCCAACAGATGATGTCGGGGAGGGAAGGATTGGGCAAATTTATATTTTTAAGTCTATCCTTTTGTTAACTCGGGAGATAAGCCTCTGACCGTGGCCATCTCCTCTCACCCCACTGAAAACACATACACGCTCTAGCGGAACTGAGCATGTATGTGGGAGTTGGGATATACACCTTTAATTGTTGTCCTTTGAACACAGCTGTATATTCAACGTGCATGATAATAGAGCATACTGGGCTTGTTAATTGCCAGCCAAATAGATGAACATAAGCACAGGTTAGGTATTGTGCATTAAATGCATTTCACTTGTTGATATGCCATAAAATTCCCACTTGCCAGTTAAAGTATTTTTGGTGTGTAGTAATTAGCAGCTAAAGGGTTCTTAGAGCCATATAGTGATCCTGTAATGATGCAGTAATGCCACTAGAAGGTGCTCACCAATAAGAAGATATGGGGCCCTGGTCCTACTTTTAAGAATTTGGGGAATTCCTCATCAATTTCCAGCTGTCTTACAAGCACCACAAAAAGTCCCAAAGGCTTTCTGCATTCTCAGCTGCCAAGAGTCATTTTATGGTTGCTTTCTCAATCCCCCTGAAGGTCAAGGAAGACCTATTCAGTTTCTGTTTCCACAAACTTAGATACGTTTGACACAAAGTGAAAATTATTATACACCCAGTATACAGTTCTAGCAATCATGGCTGCAATTCTATCCAGGAAAAAGAGCATTCATCATCCCACTAAAAGAATGGTAATGCTACAATAGGAGACTTATGGTTTGTAGATGTTCATTCTCTCTTGATTGCAGTCTATTTAGAGCTGGGTCAAAAATAACCACCCAGTTTGACAAGAGGATTTGGGAGTACTTGTATAGAAATTTTCCCAAAACTTTTGTGATTATGGATATGCATTGACAACAGTTGCTGAGATTTCTTTTGAGAGGTGATTGAGGAAGGTCATGGTATGGAAGGAAGAATGGAGGTTGCCAACAGAGAAGGGATGGACAAATGGAGGTTGCCAACAGAGAAGGGATGGACAAATGGAGGTTGCCAACAGAGAAGGGATGGACAAATAGAGGTTGCCAACAGAGAAGGGATGGACAAATGGAGGTTGCCAACAGAGAAGGGATGGACAAATGGAGGTTGCCAACAGAGAAGGGATGGACAAATGGAGGTTGCCAACAGAGAAGGGATGGAAAAATGGAGGTTGCCAACTTAGAAGGGATGGAAAAATGGAGGTTGCCAACTGAGAAGGGATGGAAAAATGGGAGGTTGCCAACTGAGAAGGGATGGAAAAATGGAGGTTGCCAGCTGAGAAGGGAAGAATGGAAGTTCTCAGCCATGGAGGAAAAGAACAAGGGGTTCTTAGCCGAGAAGGAAAGGGCAACAGCGGTTCTCAGCTGGCGAAAGGAGAGAGTTAGGTTCTCAGCTGAGGAGGAATAGGGCAAGGGAGGTTCACAACTGAGAAGAAGAGGAGCAAGGGGGGTTCTCAGCTGAGGAGGAAAGGAGAGAGGTAGGTTCTCAGCTGATGAGGAATAGGGCAAAGGAGGTTCACAACTGAGAAGAAAAAGAACAAGGGGGGTTCCTAGCTGAGAAGAGAAGGAACAATGGAGGTTTCTAGCTGAAGAGAAAACTATGGAACTACGAAGCTAAGGAAGGAAAGCAGGCTGGATAGAAGGTTTCCAACTAAGGATTAAAGAAAGTAGAGAGTTTTGATTAGTTTTGAGCACCTTTATACATATGAAGCCTTTAGGACTGCATCATTAGTGGTTTTCTGGGGGTTGGAGAGTCCTAACAACCCATATGCCTTTGTGAGACAGTCCATACTAGCAAACACATCTCTACAGCTTGTCTTGTATTCAGATATACTGCATTTTCTTAACTTTTATCCGACGGAAGCCACAAATAATACAATGTCAGAAATAACTACATTACTGTTACTTTACTGGAAACAGCTGCTTCTCTGTGGGAACCCAGCAGCATTTCATTACACCAGTCACTGCTTCCAGAGTGCAAATTAGGACAGACCATTGGGGACAATTTTATTTGAGCAAAATGTTTATAAAAAAGGAGCAACGTTGCGTTCCCACTGGGATTTTTATCAAGACTCTTTCTAAGGGGATCTTATTCAGACACTATTTACACTGTCATTTGTCTTGACACAGTGTTTACAGCTTATTTAAGATGAGAAGGCTCAATGGGCCAGTAGTCTCCGTAATTGCCCCCAGTGGGGCTGTAAAACTGTGATCTACCCATTATCCCACAACATTTTGGTGAAATATTTGTGTCATTTGTGTATTCCTTGCTCATCACGTACTAAGAAAGATTGACAGTTTCAGTCCAGCACTTCTCTAAATGGCCTTCACAGTCACTTAGAAAGAGGTACCAGATGGCCAGGTACGAAAATGCATTACTGATCATGTTTGTCAGTTTCAAGTCTTTCATGATCAGTGCTCCAATCCAAGCTGTCAATGTACAGCAGAGGTAGCCATAGTGTATGCTTGTAGTTTACATATAAAAGAGAAGATGAGCGCATCATAGGCAGGAATGGTGTAAAACTTTGGTAAAAATGCAGTTGTACTCATGCACCAACAGAGTGTGTATTATAGTTTTTGCCATGACACCAGCAAGGATCACTGGCTGCAGTCAAGACTTTCAACCCAGAGTTACGACAATGTAGTCAAAGAAAGGTTTAAATAGGATCTTGTTCTTCTGCGCCATCACAAGGGATGTATTCACATAGAGTAGGTTTAATGCAGAGTTGAATGAACATTTAACAATAAATTCTGTACTAAACATACCCCATGTGAATACATCCTTGGTGACGCCGCATCACAAGAGCCTATTTAACTTTATATTATAGGCTTGAGATACAAGATTTTCTTGAGAAAGATGGCTGCAGCAGGAGCAGTAGAATTATAAGATTATGCCATAAGTAGGGAATTGACCGCCATGTTCTCTGCATTGTTTCAGGATCCTACAGAAACTGCTGGGGCAACCATACTTGTCTAATTTTAGCCGTTCAAGTGGATGGGGCTGAATTGCCACTGCTGTCCAGACACTGTTTCTCAGCTCCAATAATTCAGGAGACAATGCCCCGGAAACGCTTTCATATCCCATTAAATGAATGAAGCAATAGACCAACATGTGCACTACCGTTCCATTCAGAGGGGGGATTTGGGGACCCCTGGTTTGCGGGACTGTTGGGGTTCCTGGTGATTAGACCAACTGTGATCCAATATTTAATCACCTGTTTTGTGGGTAGGTCAATACTTTTTAATGGAAGCATGTAATAGTTGTGTGCCTGAGACTATTTCAAAGGAACCTACAAAAGTAGGGGAAATATCTTTCTGCACACAGTAGACTCCCTGGAATAAACCTAGAAAATTAAATGTATAAAAAAAATCCCAAAGGCCAAGTCAAAATTAACTCGCACATACAGTCATATGAGTTGTGGCAACTTTACCTCCCCCATATCTTTCTTATTGCCATCAGGTATCATGCAAATCATGGGTGTCCCACATGTGTATTTCTCTGGACTGTACTTGGATGTTAGACATCTGTGGTTTGAACGATCTTCTGCATGGTGTTCACTGTAACCATCTCAATTAATGCAGACTGTTTATTGATTATGTATGACCGCAAATTAAGCAGATTACTGGCGTAGTCAATCCTGCTTGTGCGCCTCTTAATAACAAGATTAAGCTTAATACTCCATTTAGGATTAATTGACTTAAGCTGCTCAAAGATCTACAGCGGCCATCGGCCTGTGACAGTCCCAGTTATAATGGTGCAGGTACATTGTGTGACTGCAGAGCGATCACTGCAGGTTGGAATCCCTACGGTTTATAACCGTTCAGGTCTGTAAAGGACATAGAAATAAATGCCCACCTCACCCGCAGTAAACAAGATGGTTGACTGGAATTATTCACCGTCCCTTTGCATGGACACGTGGAAATCCTCAGGAAACAGTTTGAGAATTGCTACAATAATAAAATGGACAAGCAAATGCCCATGGAACGTTTAATCCAAAAAAAAATCTGAATATTTTGTAAAGCTAGTCAGGTCCAGCATTCCGTGCTGAATAATTTCTTAAAATATCTGTATATTGGCCAGAGCTCCACCTTTGTGCAGTCGCTACTTTAGGGAGTTTAGTGCATAGTATTTTATTATTGAGAGCAATGCTTAAAGGGGTTGTCTCATGAAAAATATTTTACAGTTTTCAAACTAGCCCCTGGATCTGAATACTTTTGTGATTGCATGTAATAAAATTTTTTGCATAACCAACTTAGTTAATCAATAAAATGCATCAGTATAGCGCCACCTGCGGTTTATCTTTTCTTATTTCTTTGTCCTGCTCACTGATGGCCGCACATGCTCAGTTTCATCCTTCGTCTGCCTGCTGAGCTGTTATAGGGAGAAAGCGCCAGCAGAATGGACACGCTCCCTTAGTTGCAGCAGAAAAGACACTCCCCTTGAGCTGTCAGCTTGATATAAATCTAGCAGAGCAATGAATGGGGAGATATCTGCACCCATGTGAGGTACAGGGCTGGTTCTGGCTTGGTTATAAAAAGATTGTCATGTACTTTATGATGTCTGATTTACATTTTTTACATTAGTCATGGAATAACCCCTTTAAGTAAAATGCAGCAAGGTCCCTATGCCATTTCCAATCACTGATAGGACCTCTTCCTGGACATTAAAGCCCAGAATGTACATGTATATAAATGGAAAAATTACAAGTTTTATTGAATCTTTTCCCATAAAAATATATATCTGCTCAGCTCCTCCTGCTCTATGACATTCTTCATGTAGCTCAGACGCCATGATCATAGAAACACAGAATGTGTCGGCAGATAAGAACCATTTGGCCCATCTAGTCTGCCCAATAAATCAACCTGACAGTCTCTTTAAAACATAATATCCAAGCTACCTGCAGCCACCACTAGAGGGAGCCTAGGAGCATACTGATTATTCATCTCAATTAATATAGTTTGCAGTAAAAAATAAAATAAATTTATATATATATATATATATATATATATATATATATATATATATATATACATATATACACACACACACATATATATATATACACACATATACACACATATACACACACACACACACACACACACACACACACACACTGTAAGCCAGTATATAAAAAATGAAAAAAGACAGATTCCTCAGTGATCGATACCTTTTAATGGCTAACTGAAAAGATGATTGCAAGCTTTCGAGGCTGCTTGGGTCTCTTCGTCAGGCATCTCTCCTGATGAAGAGGTCCAAGTAGCATCGAAAGCTTGCAATTTTGTCATCATCTTTTTAGTTAGCCATTAAACGGTATCAACCGCTTAGGAATCTCAGTCTTTTCATCTGTTAAATAGTATGCAGTAAGCCAAGCTCCTATTATTGGTGGCTGCCCATAGCGAGAACAATGTAATCCTTTTCCTTATGTCCAGCTTGGGTATACCGGTACTTTTATTTTTTATTATTAGATATCCACTATAGATTCACAGCTATAGGGCCACCGATTGAAGACCCCTGTACTAGACTAGGTTCCTTCACTTCAAGCCACAAGTTGCTGTCCCTCCTTTCCTACACATTTATCCAATATGACCATCAAATGACAAAACACAAAATAATAATCCGACTTAAGACTCCACACAAACTGAACAACCACTTAGTACACTTGTTCAATAAAACCTTAAAACAAATTCCAAATCTCCCAGGGCCCCTAGGCTCCACTTCTATCAAAGGCTGCTGTGATTTTTCACAAGCGACAATTTTAACCCTCTATTCAGTCATGTCAGCTTCATACGCCATCCTCTGTAGCAGATCAAGAGGATGCCACATGCCAATTGTTCAGAGTCCCAAGGGAATTCTGCAGTTGTGGGATGGTTGGAATAAAACTAGGTCAGTTTTACATAAAACGGTTAATCTATCCCCTTAGCCAGTTTGGATTCATTTAAAGTCTGTGTGGGCGGCGAGGGCGTTTTTGATGTTTAAAGCTGCTGTATCTTTCAAAGCCTTGAAGAATAATAGCCATCAGGTGAAGATATTGATTCTGGCCACAAGAGGGAGCAATCAATCTTAGAGACACACACAGCATACATTATGTATGAGGGTGTCTGCTTGTCAGACAGAACATAAGCAACAGTATATAAAAAATAAAAAGAAGTCAGGGCTTAAAACAGAAAATACTATACAATACTAATATACAATCATAACACAAGCATGGTAAAGTGCTTGTTTTTGAAGGTCTGTCACAGGTTTACCAAATAAACCTTTGGGATATATAGAAGCAGTTTGCATATGGTCATGGATCACATCCTACCCAGTCCTACAATGGTGGAAAAAACTACAACACAGCGAACAAGTGTACTACTCAATTAAAAAAGCTCTCCCCGAACTCCCATAGACGTGCAAGCTCGGCTGCAGCATGCATGTGTTCCGAACGGGAAGACAGGAATAAACCAATTATCTCCCCAAAACCAAAGCATTGAGCTTGTTGAAATTCAACTGCCTGATTCTTTTCTCCCTCAACATCTGCCATTGAAGTGATGAGATGGTTGGCCAGTCAGGCCGAAATTGGACAGTTAAGCCAACTTTACCCCAGTGTGTAAGGCATCTTTAGACTCAGGATATATCATTAGACACAACCCATTTGGAAGATTCATCTGACGTACTTTGTATACAAAGGAGGAGAATATTTTGCCCTCCTCTTCCCCAATCTTTCAAATAAAGAGTCCTTTTACATGGGGCAATTTCAACACAGAAAAAGCACCAAAAGACAATAGTTGTTTGGCGCTCGTTTTTATACAGCATTAGGCCTCATGCACACGACCGGTTTTTTTTGTGGTCTGTAAAAACAGGGTCCGTAGGTCCGTGTCAGTTTTTTCTTCCGTGATTTCTGCTGTGATCCGCAGAATTAACCCCTCAGGTGCTGCACCTGAGGGGTTAATTGTGCGTATCATAGCCCCCTGTAAGAGATCAGGTACTGCCAGGCAGGAGGGGGCACACCCTCCTCCCTCCCCTGTATTACTGTACATTCATTGGTGGCCAGTGGGCCCCCCCCCCGCTGGGACTCCGATCGGTAACCATGGCAACCAGGACGCTACTGCAGTCCTGGTTACTTAGCAATTTTAGAAGCATTGTACTTACCTTCGCTGTCTGTGACCGGCCGGGCGCTCCTCCTACTGGTAAGTGAAAGGTCTGTGCGGCGCATTGCTTATAGCACAGACCTGTCACTTACCAGTAGGAGGAGCGCCCAGCCGGTCACAGACATTGCAGGTAAGTATAATGCTTCTAAAAATTGCTAAGTAACCATGGCAACCAGGACTGCAGTAGCATCCTGGTTGCCATGGTTACCGATCGGAGCCCCAGCGATTAAACTGGCACTCCGATCGGAACTCTCCGCTGCCACCAATGATGGGGAAGGGGGGGGGGGGGTGCACTGGCCACCAATGAATGTACTGTAATACAGGGGAGGGAGGGGGGGGGGCCCACTGGCCACCAATGAATGTAAAATAATACAGGGGAGGGAGGTGGGCCCACTGGCCACCAATGAATGTACAGTAATACAGGGGAGGGAGGGGGGGCCGCACTGGCCACCAATGAATGTACAGTAATACAGGGGAGGGGGGGGGCCGAACTGGCCACCAATGAATTTAAAACTGGGGAGGGAGGGGGTGTGCCCCCTCCTGCCTGGCAGCACCTGAGGGGTTAATTGTGCGGTTCACAGCCCCCTGTAAGAGATCGGGTGCTGCCAGGCAGCAGGGGGCAATCAAGTAACCCAGTTCTTAGTATATTCTAACTTGAAGCGTCCCATCACTATGGGAACGCCTCTGTGTTAGAATATACTGTCGGATCTGAGTTTTCACAAAGTGAAAACTCAGCTCTGAAAAAGCTTTTATGCAGACGGATCTGCGATCAGTCTGTGTGAAAGTAGCCTACGGCCACGGACGCAGATGCCAATCTTGTGTGCATCCGTGTTTTTTCACGGACTCATTGACTTGAATGGGTCCGTGAACCGTTGTCCGTCAAAAAAAATAGGACAGGTCATATTTTTTTGACGGACAGGAAACACGGATCACGGCCGCGGATGAACAACGGTGCATTTTCCGAGTTTTCAACGGACCCATTGAAAGTCAATGGGTCCACAGAAAATCACGGAAAACGGAACTACGGCCACAGATGCACACAGCGGTCGTGTGCATGAGGCCTTACTACGATCATTCATCCCTCATTACAGGCTGTATTACACAGCCCAATGTGGCAGACTATTGTCGGGAGGGAAGCCTTCCCTCCTGACAATCGCCTGCTTGCTAGCGGAGGAGGCTACTGCTATTACATGTAGCGATCTCCTCGGCAGCATAGGGAAGAGCGATCGCTATGCCGTCACTCGTCCCGATGCTGTATAGTGGCAGATCGTGGTGTCTAATAATGACATGTGTAAGTTTCTATACACTTGAATAGGAAGGCTTCTTGTATTTACACCTGCTTGCCGCCGCAATGTCGACAGCGAGAAGGAAAACAAAGAAGGGACAGCCGTGCTCGTACGACGCACTGCGTTCTCTTCAAGCAGCTGAGCGGCGATGTTGCCGGGTGTCGGACCCCACCGATCGGATATTGATGACCTATCCCGAGGATAGGTCACCCATATTAAAATCCTGGAAAACCCCTTTAAGTCGAGTGACAAATGATGTACAAGTAGCACAATGTGTGGGATACAACTCATCCAAAATGTGTGAGCCACCAAAAGCTGTCAGCCATTGTTGCATCCTGCTGACATCCAGGCACTTTCATTCACTTAATAGGTAAAGAGATTCGCTCACCTTTGCCTTGTCAGGGTAGGTGCTCTAATCCAAAATTGATACACCCCTCAATGCTTAGTCTAATTTATATTGAAATATAGGATTGGCACTCATATATGGAAAAAGACACTATTTATTAATTGGTCAACTGTTTCAATATTATACTTTTCTCAAAAGATGGATCATACATGGAAAGAAATATGTATAAGATGGGTGTCGACCAATGACAAATGCAATATGGATAAAATACAGATGAGTAAAATAATATATCAAAACACAATATGCATATTATCAATGTTAAGAAGGAATCTTAAAAAGAAGAATAACAGGGACTGATAGCACTTGGTCGTCTCTCCTGCGTCTCCTGATATGGACCCAAATTGGTCCTGGATGTTAAATATAGACTGATCTATTGGAGAGACAATGGTGCAGCCAGTCTCCGCTTTCTTGGATGGTGGTACTCCTAGTAAGTTAAGCTTCATAAAATGTTCCTATAGAATGTTCCTATATTTATTTATACAGTCACACCGGTTGTGCTAATAAGTCGCTGTATATTAATAATGTTCCGTGTCAGCGAGATTATATCCAGAGATAGGTATTTAATTAGCACTCCGCACACTTAGTAATCTTTGTAGAAAATAGATACTCTTACTGGGGTAGCTATACACAGTTTCAAACGGTTTTTCTGATGCTGTAATTAGATTGCCGGCAAGGGAAATCTTTGGTGAGTGAATGGCGATATTTGCTTTCATTCACTTCACCTCCTCATAACATGGTAATATGCCTCGTAATATTTTACCCACAGGTGTGGGCTTACCTCCGCCTTCATTACTGTTTAGTGGGACTTGTTACTTTTTAGGATTCCTTCTTAACATTGATAATATGCATATTGTGTTTTGATATATTATTTTACTCATCTGTATTTTATCCATATTGCGTTTGTCATTGGTCGACACCCAACTTTCATTCACTTGTATGGGTAAAAAAGGCTTGATATATATGGCCCAATTTTCATCGCAAAAGTGTCCGTTTAGTGTTTGCCTGTAAGTGAAGAGGGGCTCTATGAGAATAAAACAGGACCAATGCCACTCATGTCTTTTGGCCATGTCTGGCATTGCAGATTATTCTGATTCAAGATGGCTGCAATATCAGACACATGGACTTTTTTATTTTTTTTTCCTCTGTCACTAAAGGGAACCTGTCAAAGAGTATGTGTCCTCCAAACCACCAACCAGTACCTGGCCGTTCTGAAGGGAATGGGAGCTGAGCTGCAGTAACCCAGCATGACCACTAAACGTGGACCAAGCTGTGCTTCTGGCTCTGTATTAGCTCCGGCAGCTGCTGCAAACAGCCATTCGTTGGGGGTGACGGATGTCAGACCACCACCGATCTGACATTGATGACCAATCCCAAGTTCATCCATACCTATAACCCCCAAAACCACTTTGACGTATACTGAAGGTCAAGTGAATGGGACAAGCATTGTTTGCACTTCAGCATTTAAGTGAATAGTTTCACCTTTTAATAAAAGTTTGGCTGGACGTGGATATTTTATGGCGTCTATATCAAAATTACACATGGACATGTGACTTTTTAGAAATTTGGAACAAAAACAATATAACGTCAGATGGAGAACAGTTTATATAATCACTCTCCCTTTTTGTTAAGGTTTTTGTCCTCAAATCCAATACGATCTACTGCAGCCGATTGAAGCCATGTATCTCCCCCACAGGCTGCAGACCTCTCGGGGACTGAATTCCAAAACAAATTCAGTGTGTGGTTGTATCAGTTCATTAAGCAAGAACTAATACAGTCCCTTTAAATTTGTATTCATCCAAACATCATTTTTTTTTTTACATGGTTTTTGTAAATGCATTTTGATTGACAGAAATATGTATCAGTAGCGGCTCACTGAAGAACAGTACAGGAAGATTACAAGACCCTAGGGACGTCAGAGGTTTGCACATAGATGCCAGTTTTATTCTCTAGTAATTGTACATACAATGTATTCACAGTCAGGCTTGTCCACATATCAGGCAGGGATGGGTGCAGACCCTTGTGCTGTCAGACTTCCCCATCCAGCAGGAGATAAGTCCTATGGTACTACCTGAAGGAACGTGGCATACAACCTTGCTTCAGGAAGGACATCCAGGGTTAAAGCTGGACACAAATCCATGAAAAAAAGACCACAACTGATGCCTACTGAAAATAATAGGATCAGTTGAACTGAGTCTTGGAGATATGTGAACAAACCCTACAGCGTTCTCAACATCTAGAATGTAGCAGATCATTGTTCACTGGGATTTTGTAGAATTCTGCAGAATGTTGAATTTTTAGCCAGACACCAGGAAATTCACAGATAAACCAGGCACAATACCTTGTAGGACGAGCTCAGCTATCCGTCGCTTCATTTTGGAGGAAAAGTACTTTCAATCCATATGCAGATGAGCAATTGAGTGCACAGAGGGCGGGTCCAAGCCACTCTGTGCACTCTTGCTCCTCCTGCCACCCTCTCCTTTCTGAGTGACAGGCCAGACGAGAAGACCCGGCCCTGTCAATCAAGGAGAGGGAGGAATTGGCTGAAAGGTTAAGGGTGCACAGAGTGGCTTGGCCATGCCCTTGATGCACTTAATTGCTCATTTGCATATGGATTAAAAGTACTTTTTGTCCATAATGAAACGGTTCAATAAGTGAAAGGTATCATTATAGTCATCTGAGCTAGCCCTACAAGGTATTGCGTCTAGTTTAACAGCGAATTCCCCGATTTCTTTTATGGGTATGACCACATGGCGCAGTTGAGTACCGTGTGACCGTACAGGCCACAGCGGGCTTTAATTAAACTAATAGGGACCGCACTCTTTAGTTGGACTGTATTGTTAATGGCCGCGTGGTACCCACAATACCACAGTGCCATTAACAGTATAGACCAACTAAACCATGCAATCCTAATTAGCTTAATTAAAGTCTGCTGCGCCTTGTACAGCCACATGGTACTCAACCACATCCCGGCTTGTGTGGCAACCGCAACATGACTGCGCCGTGTGGTTGCACCCTAAAGGCTCATCTAGACTGCCCAGTTTTTAGGAAGATTATCCTAGTTGCCGATAATCTGCCCATGTAAAGGTGCTGCAGACACCTCAATCATCGTTCCTGGACAGCAGATCGTGCTGTCTAAGCGGCACTCTGCTGTCCAGAAACAAATCAAATTGTATGAGGACAAGTGATATCAGAAGCCATCGCTCGTCCTCATACAGTGGAGGCGATTGCTGCATGAAAATGCAGCTCTTCTCCTCCACTAACGAGCAGGAAATTGTCAGTAAGGAATGCTTGTAGGGGACAATTGTCTGCTCATTGGCACTGTGTCAATGCACCTTAAAGGGGTTGTGCAGGCCATACATATTGATGACCCATAGTCAGGATAGGTCATCAATATCTGATTGGCGGGGGTCCGACACGCGGAACACCCGTTGATCAGCTTTTTGAAGAGGAGGCAGCGCTCAATTTGAGCGCTGCTTCCTGTTACACTGCGCGTCGTCTCGGAAGTGCAGTGTAATTACAAATACTCTATCCATTCACTTGAATGAAGCAAGTACTTGTAATTACACTACCCCACCGCTCCAGAAGAGACCACGTGTAGCGTAATAAACAGGAAGCAGCGCTCGCATGGAGAGCTGCATAGTCTTCAAAACGGCTGATCGTGCGGGTGCCAGGCATCGGACCTCGGCTGATCAGATACTGATGCCCTATCCTGATAACAGGTCATCAAGTATGGCAGCCAGATTTAGTCTGACATTAGCTAGAATAAGTTGCATTCTGTAGGATTTTGAATTTGCATTCTAGACTGGCAGCTATGCATATACCCCCTCTGATCTGCCCCACTGTTACCAACCCCTTTTGATTTCCCCTCAGTGTGTTAACAATTGTGTGAAAATTTCAGAGGATTAGGTGCATGAGTTAGCCATAAGAATTGTGCTGATTGATCCGATGATACAAGGTGACAAACAAAAAAAAAAAAAAAAGGGAAAAAAAAGTGCACAAAAATTTGGATTAAAAAAAAAGGGAAAAGAAGAGGTGTTTTCCCTAAGAACTTTAGTCTTACCGCTATCCCTCTTGTGGAGGGCTCCTTTTCAATGTAGTGATCAAAAACACGATATTCCTTTCTCTGGGCAACACACTTTGTTATCTGGAGAAACAGGTCAGAAGCATGATAATCTAACTAGGATATATTTTAAACTAAGCCACAAGAAGGGGATGGGAGAGGAGAGTGAAGAGACATGTTGAATGCATTGTCAGGGACATATGCGAGTCAGGAACACCAAAGACATTAAAAATATAACCCTTTATAGAAAATAAAAATATATTAACGTTAAAGTAGGTGAGAACCAAAAGCATATGACGGTTGTAGTTATCTTCATCCTAGCTGGACAAGTCTTCTTCCCAATTTAAGTGTTAAGAGAAGAATATGACCAGGTTTCTAGAATCTGAACCACAAAGAGAAGCTCTGTTCTTGGAGCCATTTTTCAAAAATTTTTGTTTGAGTTCTTAAAAGGCATCTCTCCTTGGTTGATCTCAAATTGCCATAGCCACCTGGAAGGCTAATGAAGGAAGTAACTTCAATCTGTGTTGGACCCTAGATGAAAGAGGTTGGCTGGCTCCCAACTTATTTTTGAGGCCCTGTTGTATTAGGGGCATATTATTCCAGCAAAGCCTGGGCCTGCTGGGTAGGTTTAACTGTGGCCCCAAAAACAGTAAATCAGTCGGTTCTAAAGTTGATCCAATTGTGAATCATCACTTACTGTAGGTCAAGTTCCTCCTAAACAAGGCACATAGCTTTTTGCTTGGGATTTTATACTGTAGATTTGGAGCTTTCAAAAAAGCAAAATTGCTCCTTCATTTGCACCAGTGTCAAACTTGTAGATGTTCTTGGATACATCAGGATGTGACACTAGGCTGGATTTCCTAACTTTCAATGCACACAAGACATACATAGGGCCCTTCGGCCGATAAAGCAGTCAATGATAGAGAACGAACATTCAAATGATCCCGGTCATTAGCTGAACTTATATGTAGCAATGACTGAGGATAAATGATCGTTACTATGATTGTTTGTCCCCATATAGTTTCCCTGTTGGTCAACAGCACATCTCTGATTCCAAAAGACGACGTGCTGTTGATGAACGAGGATTTTAAATGCTATATTAAAGAGGTGATCATCTGATGAACAAGCATTTGTTCGTTTGTCAGTCAGTGTTTGGTCAGTGATTTCCATCAGTGATTGTGAGCCAAAACCAGGAGTGGGTCTAAATACTGAACAGGTGCAGATTTTTCCCTCATATCTTATCTCTATGAAGGCTCCAATGCTGGTTGTCGGTCACAGTCACTGACGGAAATCACTGGCCAAAACACTGATGTGCGAATAAGGCTTTACATGGGGAAATTATCAGTAACAAGCGTTCATATGAATGCTCATCTCCGATAACAGTCATAATCAACAGCCTATGTAAAAGGGCCTTTAATTAGGATGTAAAGAACTTTTGGCAGTGATTAGTGAATGGGTTTACCTGGTGGATAAATGTATAATTAGTAAAACAATGCAAATCACAATGTAATAGGATGTAAGTGTTAAGTGCTTATGTGCCCAAACTAATTAAAGTGGGTTTGAAACCACATTAAAAATATTTACAAACATCACAACTCGAGTAATTTCAGTTCATTTAAGTTTTGGTGGTGAGGAGTGACAGAATGTAGTACAGAGTACATAGACTTTTAACCGTGTAGAAAATAATCAGGAGACAAAGTAATTGCATGGATAACTGCATGAAATGTCGCCTTATTATGAACAACTGAGCTCCAATTATCTCGGAGTTAATGTGGAATCACTAGAAAAAACATACTGATTAAGATCTCAGCAAAAATGGCTCCTCTGGGAGCACTGATTTCCATGCTAATCTCAACTATTTTATCAGGATGGCCTGTGCCAGAAACAAGCACAAGACGTTCAAATTGCCTTACAGTTCAGTGCAGTATTGTGGAATGTTATATTTAGAGGGGTGGTGGTGGGAAGGGGGGAACGATGGAGGTCAGATGATGAAAAGGTTACGTTTGGTTTTATGGAAATAGTTGAAAATTTTGACCTCTCTCAATACTAGGAAATTTTACAAGATTTTTTTCTCGTGCATGGCCAGAAAAAGGGTTTCGTCAAACCACAGAAGTGAGAAGGGTAAACATAATCAGGTCATTTTCAAGCATACAGGACAGGATTCTGCCTGACTTCATTGACCTGCATGGTCCTTTTCTGCTGCCCCAAAGTTTAAAGAGTAGAACTACAAGAGTTTAAATGAAAAATTCTAGACTTAGAATTTTGTTTTTTTGGGGGGGGGGGGGAGGGGGCATAAGGGGTAACCAAGAACTCTCAATGTCTGGAAATGTACACCTGAATATGTGGAATCTTTTTGACACAAAGATGAAGAATTCTAAAGGGTGATGAAAGAGTGTGGAGGAGGAAACGAGCACCAGGTAGAATAGTCTTTGGTAGCAAAAGCCAGTAGATAAAATTGTGTGTGTGACTGATCTTTGGAATGGGGACTCCCTCGCTTCTGTGTACCTTGAATGTATGGTCAAGCTTCATAGCAGGTCACTACATTTTGATGGCTTTAAAGGGGTTTTCTGAGACTTTATAACTGAAGAACCTATCTCAGGACAGGTCATTTGGATCTGATCGGTGGGAGTACGACAAGCAGAACCCCCGCCGATCAGCTATTTGAAGAGGCACTGGTGCCGTGGCCTTCTCACAGCTTTTCCTAGCCCAGTGATGACACGTTGGCCAGTGATGGGCGCAGCTCAGCCCCACTGTAGTGAAATGGGGATGAGCTGCAATACCAAGCACAGACACTATACAATGTATAGAGCTTTGCTTGGTAAGCACAGAGGGGGCCTCAAGAGCTCACAGAAGCGCCGGCGCCTTTTTCAAACAGCTGATCAGCGGGGGTCCCAGGTTTCAGACCCCACCAGATACTCATGACCACTATCCAGAAGATAGGTCATCATTCATAAATCTTGGAAAACCTCTGAAAAACAAGTCAGCATAACATTCAATCTACTTCTATAACCAATTCATGTTATGCTTCAAACTAGAAGAAATAATACACCAAGGTACAGTACAGACCAAAGTTTGGACACACCTTCTCATTCAAAGAGTTTTCTTTATTTTCATGGACTATGAAGGCATCAAAACTATGAATTAACACATGTGGAATTATATACATAACAAACAAGTGTGAAACAACTGAAAATATGTCATATTCTAGGTTCTTCAAAGTAGCCACCTTTGCTTTGATTACTGCTTTGCACACTCTTGGCATTCTCTTCATGAGCTTCAAGAGGTAATCCCCTGAAATGGTCTTCCAACAGTCTTGAAGGAGTTCCCAGAAATGCTTAGCACTTGTTGGCCCTTTTGCCTTCACTCTGCGGTCCAGCTCACCCAAACCATCTCGATTGGGTTCAGGTCCGGTGACTGTGGAGGCCAGGTCATCTGGCGCAGCACCCCCATCACTCTCCTTCATGGTCAAATAGCCCTTACTTCAAAGTTTTCCCAATTTTTCGGCTGACTGACTGACCTTCATTTCTTAAAGTAATGATGGCCACTAGTTTTTCTTTACTTAGCTGCTTTTTTCTTGCCATAATACCAATTCTAACAGTCTATTCAGTAGGACTATCAGCTGTGTATCCACCTGACTTCTCCTCAACGCAAACTGATGGTCCAACCCCATTTATAAGGCAAGAAATCCCACTTATTAACCTGACAGGGCACACCTGTGAAGTGAAGGCCATTTCAGGGGACTACCTCTTGAAGCTCATCAAGAGAATGCCAAGAGTGTGCAAAGCAGTAATCAAAGCAAAAGGTGGCTAGTTTGAAGAACCTAGAATATGACATATTTTCAGTTGTTTCACACTTGTTTGTTATGTATATAATTCCACATGTGTTAATTCATAGTTTTGCTGCCTTTCAGTGTGAATCTACAATTTTCATAGTCATGAAAATAAAGAAAACTCTTTGAATGAGAGGTGTGTCCAAACTTTGGTCTGTACTGTATGTAAATTATGTGTGGAAGATTAAAATAAAACCGCTCATTATATAAAGGGTATAACAATGTCAATGTACATGTATACAAAAAATGAACCTCCCTATATTGCAACACAGTGTTGGAATAGATTGGATTTAAAGGAGTCTTTTAAGTATTGGATCACATTATTGGAAGTTCAAGTTCTGGGCCACCTACACCATGAAAGAAGTCCCAGCACTCTTTTCACGGACCACGCACACGAGTGATCATGTCTTCATGGGAGAACAACAATGTCAACAATTTAAGTTTTGTGACCTTCTGACATATATAAACGTTCTTAGGGAAAAAAAAAAAAAAAAAAAAATAAAATAAAAAATTAATAAAAAATTTTAAAAAGAAGGTCAAAAACTGTATTCGACCAGCAGAAACCTCATAAGCCTTTTACTGGTGAGGCAATGATTGGTGGTAATCATGACGATATATAAATCTGTTTTGTGACAACCAATGCAAAGGATGGTATAATCATGTTTTATTGGTTACAGTAAAAATCGTTGCAATGTTGTCTCACCAACATTTAATTTTGGTGCATAGTTTACAATTAATCCATGACAACCAATCATGCTTCCTTTCTTTACACCAAAACAGATAAAAGCACACTTCTGATTGGTTGTCACGACTGAATATAAATATGGCACGTTATTGCAGCGGTCAGGAATGATTCGTACTCTCTGCAAGGAGGCCCCGGTCCTTGGTTATGGTGTTGAAAGTTATGGATGACTAGGTGTTGGAAGAACTGCCTGTATATCTCTTTAAACTGCTAATAGAAGAACACCAGGGTCAAAAGTGAATATATTTTATATCTCACCATTGCTAGCTCAGCTTCAAGCTCTTTGATCCGATTGTCCTTCAAGTCCAACTGTGACCGAAGAGAACTGGCATGGTCTGTTGCTTCCTTGGCCTGGCGCCGCAGTTCCCCACTTTTCCCGCTCCAAAAGATCTTTTTCTTTCGCTAAAACCTTAACTGCATCTTCACTTTCCTGAAAAAGAAAAGACATGACATATAGGTGCTATCTACCACAGTGTTATACTACAATTCTTAAGGTGAGCCGGTGTTTGTGCTTTCAATGCTCCCTCATAATCACCTCTCAAAGTTCGTAGGACTCAGAATATACAGAGGATAGCCATGAACGTGTGACTGATGGGGTTCCCATGAGTGGTGTAAATGGAAGTTTTGGAAAATGTATAACAGGGCCTCTCACAAAACATGTCTCACTTCTACTACTAGCGTATGTGGCAGATAAACGCCTCTCGGGAAACAAGTCCTGGTAGGGATGAGCGAACTTGTGCTTTCAAGTTCGGCGTACAAGGTTCGTGTGATCTAAGAATTCCGTTATGGATTCCACTACACGGATCAAAACTTATGGAATCCATAACTGAATTCTTAGATAACCCGAACCTTGAAAACACAAGTTTTGTTCTACACTAGTCCCAGTGCTTCTGTTACCTCTGCAGCCACTATAGAAACACCCCAGGCTCCAACACAGCTCCTCCCTGGACCATCACTGATCAGCAGAATAAAAGGATGGCCCATCAAAATATATTTATAAGAGACCACCAATCCTAGGTGTTGGCACATACATAAGGACTTGTATAAGACATTACTGCCCTGAACATGGTCATAATATGGACTGGATTCCCTAGTGGTGGGGGTGCGAATTGGGGAAACCAATGAATTGAGACTGAGAAACCTGATAAAGTATTAGAAAACAGCACTAAAACCTAAAGTCGGCATCTATAACAACTACAACACTCTGCCTAAAGTTTGGTTAATAGCAGGGAACGATAAAATGCATGCAACCGAAAGCAAAGGGAGAGGAGATAGATTATAGGGTTTAGTGCCTTATTTCATGTTCATTTTGTTCTTAAAGGGGTTGTCCGGGATTGGGGACATTGTTTAATTGTTAACAAGGACATAAATATCTCCTACATGACTGTCCTACCTTTCCCATACTTTTCTGATGCCCCCGTATTCATTACACAAATTCTCAGCTGGAAGTGAGTCTCTCACATTCAGTGATGTACCGGTCCCTTCTGCAGAGCGAAGCCGCTTCCTTCCGCTTCGCAGGGAGCCCGGTGATGTCACTATCAGCCGCAGGCATTATGCAGAGCGCTCGGAGGGGCGATACAGATCGCGCTAAGCCAGGCCCCTCCGGTCCTGGTGAGGTCACAATGAAGGAGGCAAGGGAACTATGGGGCGGCAGGCTGAGATAGAAGCAATACTCAGACCTAATCATGTTTCAAAGGACTTGAGCCAGGAGAGTTTGAAAGGAAAATGTGCGGCAGGAGGCGGAATATGATTAAGGGGGGGCGGATGGCATGGAGGACATGGCGATGTGTGGCGGAATAACAATGAGGGGGCAGAGTCACGGTGGAGATGAGTCGTCTGAAAGCACATGATGCCCCGCGCTGCGCTGGGACCACAGTGCAGAGCATCAGGAAGTTAGACAATAATAAAGAGATGTAACAGTGCGCGGGGGACCGTCGGAGCCGTGTAGAAATGGCAAAAATACCATAAAACCATATGGGAAGGGGGGGCCCTAGATCACCTGTTAACAGTGAGTACACAAAAAAAAAAAAAACACATCCCGGACAACCCCTTTAATTGATTTGGCCTGATTTGCCCCAAATATGACTGATTGAATCTGATCGTAGGAAGTAAATGGCAGATTTACGATGTTGTACAAACACTCTGAGGTTCTGTGAGCTCCTGTATTGCTCACACAATTCACAGAGGCGAACGGGCTCCTGGGTATACAGGTGTTTCCACATTAGGCTACTTTCACACTCGCGTTTGGTGCGGATTCCGTCTTGTATCTGCACACGACAGGATCCGCACCAATAATGCAAAACGCTTGTATCCGCTAATAACTTACATTGAAAGTCAATAGGGGACAGATCCTTTTCATTGCAACCATATTATGTCAGTGAAAAACGGATCGGTCCCCATCGGCTTACATTGTAAGTCAGGACGGATCCGTTTGGCTCCGAATAGTCAGACGGACACCAACACGCTGCAAGCTGAGTGACCGTCTAAATAACGTAACGAGACTAAACGCAGCCAAATTGATGCATTCTGAACGGACCCTTATCCATTCAGAATGCATTGGGGCTTAACTGTTCCATTTTGGGCCGCTTCTGAGAGCCCTGGAACGGATCTCACAAACGGACCCAGAAACGCCAGTGTGAAAGTAGCCTTACTTGTCACTCCTTCATTAAGTGGTGAAGAATGAACAAATACATTTGGGCCTTTAATTACACTGCTGGGCTTTAGAAAATGGTCTCAGTTACTTCATAGACAATGACCAACTTCAAACTGACCACTTAGAACCATCAATAATAGAAAAATACACACAAATGCCTATTACATCTTCATTTTCCCTTCTAGTAAACAGTCTACCAGTTTAGTTCAATATGCTGCAAAAAGAGAGAACTCCTCCTGAATGGGCTGCAAGTATAAACCACCTAGGTAAAGCTGAGCATAAGGGCTCATGCACACGACCATATGTACTTTGTGGTCTGCAAAACGCGGATCCGAAAAAAAAAAACGCATGACATCATGTGACGTCAGTGTCACATCCGTTTTTTTGGTGGATCCATTGTAACTGATCATCATTGTCGGCCAAAACGGACAAGATAGGACCTGTTCTATTTTTTTGCGGAACGGCCATAGGGACATATGGAAACTGAATGCACACGGAATCTTTGCCGTTATTTTTGCAGACCCATCGAAGTGAATGGTTCCACATATAAGCTGCAAAAAAACAAAAACAAACTGAATGGACAACGGAAAAAAAATACGGTCGTGTGCATGAGCCCTAGCATTGAGGATAGGGTTGTCCCGATACCGATACTAGTATCGGTATCGGGACCGATTCCGAGTTTTCTCGGCGGTACTCAGCCGCCGATACCCCCGCCCCGATACATAAATAGAATACTATGGGCGTACTATGGGGCGGGGCCCGGTGCAGTCACTGTACTCTACACCGGGCCCCCGCCGCTCACCCGAAGTATTTATAACGTGAATCCTTATCCTGTTGTTAAGTTGAACTAACGCTGCCCTCTCCCATGTCCCCCCTGTATCCCCACAGCACTTACTTAAGCTTCCATAGCAGCAGAGCAGACGGCAGCAGTAACGTCACTCACTGACGTAGAGCGCCTGCTCCGCCCACTTTATGAGTGAAGCAGGCGGAGCAGGCGCGCGACGTCAGTGAGTGACGTTACTGGTGCCGTCCGCTCTGCCTGCTATGGAAGCTTAAGTAAGTGCTGTGGGGATACAGGGGGATACAGGGGAACATGGGAGAGGGCAGCGTTAGTTCAACTTAACAACAGGATAAGGATTCACGTTTATAAATACTTCGGTGAGCGGCGGGGCCCGGTGTATTGGGGGACACTGTTATGGGGGGGATCTGTGGATGACATATATAGCAGTGTCATCCACAGATCCTCCCCATAACAGTTTCCATCCACAGATCCCCTATAACAGCACCATCCACAGATCCCCCACCAAATAACAATGCCATCCTCAGATCCCCCCACCCCATAACATTGCCATCCACAGATATCCCACCCATAACAGTGCCATCCACAGATCCCCCATAACAGTGCCATCCACAGATCCCCCATAACAGTGCCATCCACAGATCCCCATAACAGCGCCATCCACAGATCCCCCATAACAGCACCATCCACAGATCCCAATACAGCGCCATCCACAGATCCCCCATAACAGTGCCATCCACAGATCCCCCATAACAGTGCCATCCACAGATCCCCCATAACAGTGCCATCCACAGATCCCCCATAACAGTGCCATCCACAGATCCCCCATAACAGTGCCATCCACAGATCCCATAACAGTGGCCATCCACAGATCCCCATAACAGTGCCATCCACAGGTCCCCCATAACAGTGCCATCCACAGATCCCCCACATGACAGTGCTCATCCACAGATCCCCAAAACGGTCACATGACATTTAAAAAAAAGTATCGGTATTCGGTATCGGTGACTACTTGAAAAAAAGTATCGGTACTTGTACTCGGTCCTAAAAAAGTGGTATCGGGACAACCCTAATTGAGGAGCCAGCTGGGTGCCATATGGATATTCAGAAAAAATACAGACTATCAATTCCCGAACAGTGACAAAATCATTGAGGCAAATAAACTCAAACACTGTGGTTTTTAGGTGCGAAATGGACTGGGAACACGTGGAAGGCAATGTCATGGCAATTTTGAATATGAAGCTATACCATTTGAAAAAACAAGCAAATTAACCAGGGGTAAGGAGAGGCTGAAATCTCAGGGCACACGCTGAGGGTCACAACCTAGAGTTTACAACTGTTCTGATCCACTCATTATGTCGATGCATTGCCCATTGCTGGGCACTGAATACATACTTCTTAGAACTAGGCTCACTGAGAAATTTTTTCTATTTAAGATCCACTTTGCAATGCTACGCATACTCTTGAATCAGCAAATGCATTGGCTGATTCAACTATGAAACTCCCCCAAATTCGGTCAGCCTGCACCCACCTCGAGTGGAGCGTTCTGTGCACAATATACAGCTTTCTTTGAACCTCTGACAAATTTCTTAGGCCCGTTTCACAATTTCATTGTTTTCCGGTATTGAGATCCAGCAGAGGATCTCAAAACAAAAACAAAAACACAAAAAACGGTTCCTTTTAGTTCTAGTGCATTCTGAATGGAAAGAGATCCGCTCAGGATGCCTTCCGTTCCATCAGCAATCTGTTTTGTGACCGGACACAAAACCGCTGCAAGCTGAGGTTGTGTGTCCGGCCACTGAAACGGAACAAACCCGATCCGTCACTAAAAAAACAATGTAAGCCAATGGTGACGGATTCGTTTTTTTAGGAGCCTACAAAAAACAGAGCAGTTGCCCATTGACTTTCAATGTATTTAGTGACAGATCAGTTTGTACCGTTTGGATTTCACACAACCACGTCCTAAAAGAACGGATGCCTCCGGATGTATAAAATCAGAATGGAGCTGTTTAATTCTGGTTGAGATCCTCTGCAGGCTTTACATGATATCTTGAGAAAGTCACAGCAAGAACTTTGCTTCCCTAAACACACCCCTGCAAGCGCCCCTAGGAAATATAACTTACTTTAGGGTGAGGCCAAAACAAGAGGGACAAGTGCTTGTTCCACCACCCACTTTCCATTTCTTATAGAAGAGTAGTGGTTTGACTTGATGTGCTGTAAAATAAAAGGGGGATTTGGCTAACCAGGTCTTGAACCCACGGCCTTCCTCCGAAATACAGACATCTGTAAGTCCTCAGACTTGTCTGCCCAGTAAGACAAATGGGTTAAAACTACAGGATCCCAAAAAATACCATTAAAAGGAGGCCATTATGAGTTCCTCCAACCCATACCTTGGGGTTGAATTTTACATTATGACCTGGTTATGTGAGGGTGCCAGGTATGCCATCATGTCCTCCGTGCCAGGGCTGCAGGGAACAATCACTGATCAATCTATTCAGCAGAGTAGAATAACCTCTGCGGTAGTAAAATGCCAGGGATGTGAAATGTGGAATGAAAGGATGTCAGAAAACGGATTAGAGAACACCAAGGAAATTTCATGTTGCTAAGGAGTCTTTTTATATCAACCAGTGAAACATTAGTCCCTGGGTGAAGGGAACGGCTTCCAGATGTTCCAGGTTTATGCCGTGTAAATAAAAATGATGAACAGCTGTTTGAAAGAGAATCCGGAAAATTATTGGGAGGGAGGATACACTGTATGTACGCGGCTTACCAAGGTAAAAAAAATAAATTCTGCTAAATCTTTATCATATCTTGTCTTTTTAAAAACCCCAACAACAATGAATATGGCTGCTGCAATATTAGTTATGAACAGCAAGTCTACCTTGTGCTACATCTCTGGCTCCCATGTCAATGAATAAATTCCATTCAGAAAGATAAGTTGGTTGACTACCAGTATGGCTGCCATCACACCTTCACCTCTGTCTAAACTGCTGCAGAGAAATCGAAGGTGAACACGTGAAACACTTTGGACCAATTTGACAAGAATGTCCTGTTCATCTAAAAATAAGCCACGTCTTCAAAGCACTGCCCAACAGCCCTTAAATAGTGAGTAGTGCACATGAATGGTACCAAAAAGATGGACAGTTATATTAAATGCATGGAACAAAAACAAATTTACAAGACCCCAGCCAACGTCCATGACCATTCACCACCATCAAGCTGAGAAACAGGGGTAGGCAACCTCCGGCACTCCAGGTGTTGTGAAACTACAACTCCCAGCATGCATACTTGCTCTGCTCTTCTCAGAACTCTGATAGAAATGAATGGAGCATGCTGGGAATTGTAGTTTCACAACAGCTGGCGTGCCGGAGGTTGCTGATCCCTGCTGTAGAACATCTCAGGCTAGGTGACCACCCATGCTACATATTCCTAACCTACTCTTCCAGTCCCGCTTTTCTCATCCTCAGCAATCTGCTTCTATGACCAGGTCAAAAACTCATCTGCTCACTGCCTGTCCTTCAGCTTTTGCTGTAGTTGATAAGAACGTTACATGGCGACCATCCAATGAATAACCATGCATGATGTGCCCTGTCCAACAGAACAGGAGATATTTTTACAAAGCAACTCAGAATTCTGGGTTCACAGAAGATGTATTAAGCAGCCCCCCCATGAGGTCCTTAAGTCCTAGTACTATGGACAGAAGTTGACTTTATGAGACAACCTCTTTAATGAAAAGTATTTTTATGGTTGGTTTACAAAGTTATCGGTACACCCAGACTAAAAGGTCATCACTGCTCACCGAGAAGGAACATTCCTGTGGGGACAAGGATTTGGCATCTAAACATCAACAGGAATGGCTTAGAGGCAAGTAATTAGTGCTGGGAATTTTACATGCATACGCAGAGAGTTTTACATATAACCTGTTGCCACTGTACGTGGACAACAAGAGCCATCCAAATGGCACAAGAGAGGCCAGAATGTGCTGAAAGGTCTTCTCTGTGCCCATTTAGGAGAATCGCTCCATTGTATACGGATGTAGTCAAGCCTCCATTCACAATGGCCTAGAGCAGAACAGCTGTACAGACAGGTTTGCTTCTAAATCCATTTTACAGAGAATTGCAGAGAAAACTTTATTTCTGATATATTGAAAATGCAACATTTTACCAATGTGAGGCTACTTTCACACTGGCGTTTGGTTTCAGTTTGTGAGATCCGTTCAGGGCTCTCAGAAGCTCCAAAACGGATCAGTTTTGCCCTAATGCATTCGGAATGGAAAAGGATCCGCTCAGAATAAATCACTTTGCTCCGATCAGTCACCATTCCGCTCTGGAGGCGGACGCTGCCTGCAGCCTTTTGCTGTCCGCTTGACGAAACTGAGCCAAACGGATCCGTCCTGGCACACAATGTAAGTCAATGGGGATGGATCCGTTTTCACTGACACAATCTGGCACAATAGAAAACGGATCCGTCTCCCATTGACTTTCAATGGAGTTCATGACTGCTCCGTCTTGGCTATGTTACAGATAATACAAACTGATCCGTTCATGATGGATGCATGCGGTTGTATTATTGTAACGGATCCGTTTTTGCAGATCCATGACGGATCCGCCCAAAACGCGAGTGTGAAGTAGACTGAGATGAATGTATGGTCCAAAAAAAAACAAGACTACAAAATAGTTCATATCAGTCTACTAGTCCTAGGGTACTTTCATCACACTTGCGCCGGAACTGCCTGACGGATCCGGCAATCTGCATGCAAACAGACAGCATTTGGAGACGGATCCGTCTCTCTGGATGTCATTTTTCACATTTTTACCATTCTGGTACATTTCAACTGATCTGGAATTTTGGACGGAGATAATTCCGCAGCATGCTGCAGTATTTCCTGCGTCCAAAACACCGTTCAGTGACTGAACTGAAGACATCCTGAACAGATTTCTCTCCATTCAGAATGCATGGGGATGAACCTGATCAGTTCTTTTCTGGTATTGAGGCCCTATGACGGAACTCAGTGCCGGAAAAGAAAAACTGTAGTGTGAAAGTACCCTAAGGGCTCATGCACACGACCGTGCAGTTTTTTGCGGTCCACAAAAAAACGGATACCGCCTGTGTGCCTTCCGCAATTTGCGGAACGCAATAGGAGGCCCATTATAGAAATGCCTATACTTGTCCGCAAAACGGACAAGAATAGGACATGCCTCAATTTTTGCGGGGCCACGGAACGGTGCAAAGCATCTTTTGCGGACCCATTGAAATAAATGGTTCCGTATACGGAAACAAAATACGGCCCGTATACGGAACGCAAAAAACGGTCGTGGCTTGAGCCGTAAGGCCTCTTTCACACGACCGTTTTTTTTTCCCGCTTACTGGCCGTTTTTCATTTCAATGGTTCCACAAAAAACCCGGAATCCACTTCGTATGCATTCAGTTTTCGTATTTCGTTCCGTTGAAAGATAGAACATGTTCTATTATTGCCCACAAATCACATTCCGTGGCTCCAATCAAGTCAATGGGTCCGCAAAAAAAAAACGGAACACATATGGAAATGCATCTGTATGTCTAACGTATCCGTTCCGTTTTTGCGGAACCATCTATTGAAAATTTTATGCCCAGCCCAATTTCTTCTATGTAATTACTGTATACTGTATATGACATATGGAAAAACGGAACAGAAACGGAAACACAACGGAAACAAAAAATGGAACAACAGATCAGTTAAAAACACTGAAAAAGCCATACGGTCGTGTGAAAGAGGCCTAAGGATGAGAGGCTGCAAAACTAAATGGATTTTCTCACCATTAATGAAGGCATATCCTTAAGGTCCCTTTTTGGAGGCCCAACATTGGCCAGATAATCGCTAACGGGTGTTCGTAGGAATTCTCGTTAGTGATTATGTGCCGCCGATTACCTGATGAACGAGCAGAGATTGTCGGGAAGGAACACTTACTTCCAGGACAACCTTCTGCTTGATTGAACAGTGTATAGTGGCCTTTAGGGCCGACTGACTGGACTCGCACTAGTCTGCAACTACATCTGACGAGAATGGAACTGTAAGGCACCCCCATGTACTTGGATGGAGCAGTGTAGCAGTGTCTTCCACAGCAGGTGGACGGGACACCCACCTTGCAAGGGAATAGCTGGAAGAGCTTCTGCACCTTCATTCAGGTGACTGGAAGATGCTCTAGAAGTCAGATCTCTCCCCCAGTTATAAAGCCATAGCATTGCCTAAGGATAGAGGATAACTATTCGATTGGTTGGGGGCCCTGCACCACATGGAGTCCCCCTGAAACCAACAAAGCAGCCGGTCGGGTCATGCGTGTAGCTGCTCCATTCATTTCTATGGGAGCTCCAGAGATAGTCAAGTGCAGCGACCCCCACCGATCTAATAGTTATCCCATATCATGCGGATAAGGGATAAGTTAAAATAACCCCTTTTAAGATTAAGGCTCATTTACATAAAAAAAATTCATTCATTGCTGGCTTGCAAAATTGCTATCTGATGCCATTGGTACAGTCAAGGGCTGATTTACGTATAGGCTTCTAGGCCTCTGCCTATAGGGGAAAGGCACCTACTTAAAATTGAAATATGACTACACTAAACAGTGTCCCGTTATATGCTGTGGGAGTGAAAGGAGGATACCTCACAACAGAGAAGGAAAAGATGAGGAGGGCACCAGTTTTCTGTGTTATCCTGTAAGAACTTACCTTATTGTCTACATTCACCTCTGCAAAAAAAATAAAATTCTTAAGGCCTATTGCACACGACCGTATGGCTTTTTCAGTGTTTTGCGGTCCGTTTTTCACGGATCCGTTCCGTTTTTTGTTTCCATTTTTCCGTTCCGTTTTTCTGTATGGCATATACAGTAATTACATAGATAAAATTGGGCTGGGTAAAACATTTTCAATAGATGGTTCAAAAAATGGAACGGAAACGGAAGACATACAGATGCATTTCCGTATGTGTTCCGTTTTTTTTTGCGGACCCATTGACTTGAATGGAGCCACGGAACGTGATTTGCGGGCAATAATAGGACATGTTCTATGTTAAAACGGAACTGAAAAACAGAAATACGGAAACAGAATGCATACGGATTACATTCCGTTTTTTTTGCGGAACCATTGAAATGAATGGTTCCGTATACGGAACATAAAAAAACGGGAAAAAAAAACGGCCGTGTGCAGGAGGCCTAATGCATATGCAATGATAAAACTGAGAAAAGCTCCAGGCGCATACGTGAAGTGTATCCCTTTGGCCTCCAGTGGGTGGTAAGTGTCAGAATACTTTTACGTCAACTGTATAATAAAAGAGCAGACTGCACATTCTCGTACAAATGGCCAGCCAATAAAAAACATTTTCTACAGTCTACATTTTACAATAAAACTTAAAGGGGTTGTCTGGGTTCAGAGCTGAATCTGGACATATCCCCATCTTCACCCCTCCGGCACCCAATATGAGCATTGGAGCATTTCATGCTCCGATTCTCTCCTTTGCCCTGTGCTAAATCGCGTAGGGTAAAGGCATTTTTAGGAGAACCGATGATGTACCGGGCTCTACATAGGGACTGCTAGGCGGAGGCTTCAGCCCAGCAGTGAGCCTGGTGATGTCACTGCCACTAATGGGCGGGCTTTAGCGCTGCCCTAGCCTATAAAACAGCTAGGGCAGAGCTAAAGCCGGCCCATCAGAGCTGTGTTTTTTTTTTTTTGTTTTTTTTTTTCAGGGCCACTTCAAAAGGTCCCAGTCCGCATCTCTGGTAAACGGTAGAAAGTGAGGCAAATGGGGATGGGAAAGAGAATGGAATGGGAGATGCAGCTGCAGTTGCATGTGTGTTGCTGTAGCTGCTGTGTGTTGCATGCTGTGAGAGAGGAGTAGGAGCAGTAGAGAGATCTAATTTATTTAATAATGATGGGTACACTTTAAAAGGCCAAGTTAACATTTCCTTTCTCTGTAGAAAATTTTCAAGAAAAGGCCCCCGCCCCCAGAAAATAAAAAATAAAATAAAAAAAAAGTTACCCATCTTGTTTTAATGTACTTCTGAATTATACTGTAAAGCATTTTACATATTCTTTTTATGTCCCCTTGAATGATATTATGTTGGACAGACATTGCCGGTTTGATTGCAACTGACCTATGAGCCTCAAAGCCAATTATAAAGTGACCAACTACAGAGTCAGCACACGAGGCCTCTATGGTGAGAGTCTCCTGTGTACATTGTCATATCATTAGTGTTTCAAAGGGCTTTCCTGAATTTAAACAACTTTAATTAGTTTGTGGGTTCGCTTCAGCAACTTTTATTAAAAACCTTGCTTTTATATTCCTTCCAGATTCTCCTGCTCTGCTGTGTATTCATAGCAGCAGACAGAAATGTTCTTTTTTTTTTTGCCCGGGGAGATGACACCAAGCTGCTCTCTGGATATTCTGCTATCCATTATACAGAACGCAGAGAAGCTCATCCGTGTCCCAGGGCCACAACATTAACATGGCTGGCTGATGAATTGAATGCATTAGTGGAAAAGCAGAAGCCAGTTAGCAACCCAATACATTAAAGGTGACAAAACACTGTCCTATAGGCAACCACAGCTTCAACATGGACAGATGCTCCAAAAAATAGCAGAAAAAAAGTGGCATTTCTTCTTTAATAAAATTCCTCTACAACATAAACCAATATGGATGAGGCAGGGTTAAAAACAGGAAGATCCGCTTTCCTTGGACAACCACACATTGTTTGCTCCTGTAGTCCCCCATTTAAAGGGCATCTGTCAGCAGATTTGTACCTATGAAATTGGCTGATCTGTTACATGTGCGATTGGCAGCTGATAGCATCTGTGCTGGTCCCATGTTCATATGTGCCCATATAGCGGAGATACTGACGTTTTAATATATGCAAATGAGCCTCTAGGGGCAACGAGGGCGTTGCCATTACACCTAGAGGCTCTTTCTGCAACAGTCATGCCCTCTGCACTTTAATTGACAGGGCCAGGCAGTGATCACGTTTTCAATGCCTGGTCCTGTCAGTCCAGGTGCAGAGCGGGCGGCGGTTGCAGAGAGAGCAAAGTCTCTAAGTGCAATGGCAACACCCTCGTTGCTCCTAGAGGCTCATTTGCATATATTAAAACTTCATTTTCCTCTGCTCGTCTCCTCAGAACTCCCTCAGTGCGCCTGCACCGATGACATCACCGAAATAGAAGACGTCATCGGCGCAGGCGCACTGAGGGAGTTCTGAGGAGACGAGCCTCCTCATCTCAGAGCGCCTGCGCCGAATCAACACAGGCGCGCGATTTTGAAATGCCGACAGGGCTGGCCGGAGGAGGAGATCCCGGCTGGCCCTGTCAATCAACAAGACGAGGGGGCGGATTTCTGCAGCAGCTACCAGCAAGTAGCCGCCCTACTTGCTGGTAGAGACCGAATTTACATATTATAAAACTTCGTTTTTTGAATAAACTGCTGGATCAAAGTAAGGAACACAATTATATTTTCATATATCGCAATATAACTAATTTAAATAGCCCCAAAAAAAAAAATCACTTTAGTGGGGTGACAGAAGCCCTTTAAGGTGGTCCAGTTCATGGACAATCCTGCCAAAATTGAGACTCTTCCTGACATTTTATTCAGATTTAAAAATGGAAAAAAATAAATAAAAAACACTTGGTAAGAGACAGGAGGAATTCAGCAAAGACTCGTTTTACTACACAAGTACTAGTAAAGTCATGAATTGTGTATTCTGACTCAGACTGGTTGCTAGGGAAGTACTGCATGACAACCCCATAAAAGGCTGTTGTCTTATCCATAGCAACCACTCTCTTTGGATGCGATTAAAAAAACAGCCTCAATTCATTCAGTGTGAAGAGTCCTCACTGTAGACAGACAACTAGCAAACAGGCCATACAATTTGCTTAATTTCCTACGAGCAGTGGAAGTCATCAAGTGAGGGTGCACGGTATCGGACAAATCTGACAACGTTCAGAAGTCATGGTGACTTGCTCTTCTGTCTAATGCCTCTAGGTTGGGACTGGCATGGCAGAATTCTGCACCAAGCCTTGAACATGATTTTATTTTAAAAGGAATAAAAAAAGGCCAAGTTACAAGGAACATCATAAAAAAAAGCTGTAATCTGTTCTAACACGCTGAGCGCTCCTCAAGGCTCCTCCGAGCAATACAATGAGTTTCCTTTGTTATTGCTTGTTAGGAAGTGGAGCAGCCAATCTTGTCCGCCTCTGGCTTTCATTGCAAGGCATGACAGGAGACACTCTGCTCCAGGAAAGGCATCACAGGTAAAATCCACGATTAGAGTTTTTACATTAGGCTACTTTCACACTAGCGTTTATGCGGGATCCGGCAGGGTTCAGCAAAAACACTTCCGTTACTGATAATACAACCGTCTGCATCCGTTATGAACGGATCCGGTTGTGTTATCTTTAACATAGCCATGACCGTTCCGGCATTACCCCCATTAAAAGTCAGTTTTCTATTGTGGCAGATTGTGTCACAGAAAAAGAATCCGTCCCCATTGACTTGCATTGTGGGTCATGACGGATTAGTTTGGCTCGGCATCCCAGGACGGAAAGCAAACTACAACATGTTGCGGTTTGCTCTCCAGTATGGGAACGCAACTAAACGGAACGGAGTGCATTTTGGACCATTCCGTTCTGTTCAGTTTTGTCCCCACTGACCATGAATGGGGACAAAACGGAAGTGTGTTTTTCCACTATTGAGCCCCTATGACTGAACTCAATACCGTAAAACTTAAACGCTAGTGTGAAAGTTCCCTAAGTTTTATCTTTCAGTTTCCTCGCCTAGTAGTTGTACAGATAATGGCGTTACATAAAAAGGTACATTTAGAGTTCATGCGGTTTTATAACGGATGTTATAGGGGTATCCTATGTATAGCTTATACACCGACAGCCACTAATGTATGCTGAGTTGGGGACTGACCTGCTGGCGTTGCTTCCCCTTTATTTTTTTGCACCGGCATAGTGGCTCTTCTCTACGGACTATGCCTGGTATTGCAGCACATCTCAATCAAGTGAATAGGACAAGCGGGCCCAGCCGTCTGTACAGGTGAACACTGTGCCTATGTGAACACTGAAGGAGAGGCGTCGTTGGCAAGAGGGCTATGGACTCTTCTTTGTGCCGAATGGTGGGGGTTCCAGAATTCAGACCCCAACCAAACACTGATTGCCTATACAAAGAATGGGTCAACATTAAAGTGCTGGAAAACACCTTGCGAGAAGACTTCTAGGAGGGAGAAAGTTATGGGGTAAAAAAAAAAAAAAAGGGACACAACATATTCATTGCATGTGTACGCAATTTTAGTCCCGAATCTCATGTGCACAGGAAAAGCAACTGTTAAGTATCATATGGGGAAAGATGCCATGAGATAAGCAGTCGCTGGGGGGTTTGCCAGCAGTTTCTTCCTCTCCCTATTGCAGTAAACCTTGCTCTCTCGGCATGCAGGTTTATGGGGGAGTTGGGTTAGCTAAGGCCTTGTTCACATCTCTAGCAGAGAACAGCCTGCCTGATTTCGCCAGATCCGGCATTCCCGAATTCTCAAGTTCACCGCCGGATCCCCATTGAGAGTGATGAGGTACGGCAGTGATCTGGCCACTTTCTGTCAAAAAAAAAAACGTTGCATAAAAACGTTTATATGTATGGCCCACATCTGGACTTTGTGCGCGATCGGGCAGCCGTTTCTGCTCGATGGAGATGTGAACGAGGCCTAAAGGTAAATTTCATCAGAATCTAGCTGGTAAGGTCAGATGGGGTCGTTTACCTGCCACTGGGGCCCTTTATTGTGCCAGTGTTTCTTTATTGGCTGCCATGTAGTACTATCGTTTAACCTACAGTGGCCACGGCAGGAGAAAAAGATCAAGGCCGAATGCAAGGCCAGCTTCATTACTGTCATGGCGAGACAACTCCTTCAATGTTTTATTTATTAAAACTGGAAAACCCTTTAGGTTTTTTTACTTTATTTATCCGACAAGTTTATGCTGCAGTATTATCCCATTTGTGCGATTTCGATAGATGAACTGGATGTTCATGGGCAGACGACAAAAATTAGAAAACTTTCAAGTGTCCTATACAAGTGGCGATCAAAATTAGAGAACAATTTATTAACATTAGATTTTTTTCAGAAATAATGTAATCTACATTGATTATCATTTGAAGGATATTTTTTAAGGGGCACACTATGCAATTTGAACAGGGTTTTCCAAAATAACCAAATTACAGATGTAGCAGGGTTAGCAGTCAAACTCTTAACTCAAATTTCTTAAATCATCGTGTTATCTTGAAACAAAAGCCATTGAAAAGCAATTGAAGGTGTTTGCTTAGTTTAGATAACATCTCAGAAATCATGAGTGTTAACTCTACTACATCGGGTATATCAACATAGAATCTTTCTCTGTATAAAGGTTTTAACAAAATTTTCTGAAGGTTACACCAGTCACTAGGGGTGCACCGAAATTCCGGCAGCCGAAAATATCGGCCGAAAATGCTACTAATCCACTTCGGCCGATATTGTTACATATCGGCCGAAAATATGGGGTGTGGGATTTGTCACCCACCATCTGCGGGCGGGCGGTTTACTTTGTCACTGCATCTTTATTTTACCTTACAATCGTGAGGCTCCAGTAACTAACAACTCTGCAGGCAGAGCGGAGGGCGGCGTAACGTCACTTACTCACGTGACGCGCCTGCTCCGCCTCCTTCATTCATAAAGTGGGCGGAGCAGGTGCGTCACGTGAGTAAGTGACGTTACGCCGCCCTCCGCTCTGCCTGCAGAGTTGTTACTGGAGCGTCACGATTGTAAGGTAAAATAAAGATGCAGTGAGTGATGCTGTGAGCAGCAGGGCCGGGGCTGTTATGGGTAGGGGGATCGGTCTATGGCACTGCTATGGGAGGGGGGATCTGTGCACTGTTATGGGGAAAGGGATCTGTGCACTGTTATGGGGAAAGGGATCTGTGCACTGTTATGGGGAAAGGGATCTGTGCACTGTTATGGGGAAAGGGATCTGTGCACTGTTATGGGGAAAGCGATCTGTGCACTGTTATGGGGAAAGGGATCTGTGCACTGTTATGGGGAAAGGGATCTGTGCACTGTTATGGGGAAAGGGATCTGTGCACTGTTATGGGGAAAGGGATCTGTGCACTGTTATGGGGAAAGGGATCTGTGCACTGTTATGGGGAAAGGGATCTGTGCACTGTTATGGGGAAAGGGATCTGTGCACTGTTATGGGGAAAGGGATCTGTGCACTGTTATGGGGAAAGGGATCTGTGCACTGTTATGCCCATAACAGTGCACATATCCCCTTTCCATAACAGTGCACAGATCCCTCTCCATAACAGCGCCACCCACAGATCCCCCTCTCCATAACAGAGCCACCCACAGATCCCCCTCTCCATAACAGCGCCACCCACAGATCCCCCTCTCCATAACAGCGCCACCCACAGATCCCCCTCTCCATAACAGCGCCACCCACAGATCCCCCTCTCCATAACAGCGCCACCCACAGATCCCCCTCTCCATAACAGCGCCACCCACAGATCCCCCTCTCCATAACAGCGCCACCCACAGATCCCCCCTCTCCATAACAGCGCCACCCACAGATCCCCCTCTCCATAACAGCGCCACCCACAGATCCCCCTCTCCATAACAGCGCCACCCACAGATCCCCCTCTCCATAACAGCGCCACCCACAGATCCCCCTCTCCATAACAGCGCCACCCACAGATCCCCCTCTCCATAACAGCGCCACCCACAGATCCCCCTCTCCATAACAGCGCCACCCACAGATCCCCTTCTCCATAACAGCGCCACCCACAGATCCCCCTCTCCATAACAGCGCCACCCACAGATCCCCCTCTCCATAACAGCGCCACCCACAGATCCCCCTCTCCATAACAGCGCCACCCACAGATCCCCCTCTCCATAACAGCGCCACCCACAGATCCCCCTCTCCATAGCAGCGCCACCCACAGATCCCCCTCTCCATAACAGCGCCACCCACAGATCCCCCTCTCCATAACAGCGCCACCCACAGATCCCCCTCTCCATAACAGCGCCACCCACAGATGAATTTCATTCATGAAAAAGAATTATTAATAAAATCATTAAAAAAAAAGTATTTTAAAAGTATTTGGGCAAAAAGGCCGTTTCGGTTTCGGTTTTCGGTCAAGGGCATCCTGAATTTTCGGTTTCGGACCAGAATTTTCATTTCGGTGCACCCCTACCAGTCACCAATCAATAGAAGTGTACAGTCCCTTGCTTTGAATGACTTCAGCTCATCTGCGGCCACAGGACATCATTAGTCTCTCACACGGCTCTGGTGCGATTTTGGTGCACTCTTCTTCCAGTCTCGTCAACAGTTCTGTGACTGTTGTGGGTTTCTTGACCATAACTTTGTCACCAAGGATTTTCCAGAGGTTTTCTATTGGGTTTAGATCAGGACTCTGGGCTGGCCATTTCATGGTCTCAATGTTTTCAGTTTCAAGGAACTGCTTTACCCGTTTCGCTGTGTGACAGGGAGCATTGTCCTGCATGAAAATTGCTGGCTGATTGAGTGATGAACGCAAGGAAGGAACCCTGTGTGGTTGAAGAAGGTTCTGATACACACTTGCATTCACTTTGCCATGTAGCTGTATGAGGTTTCCTCCTCCACCTTTCACTGACTTCTTTACACACTTTGGGTTCGGTCTTTCCCTAGTTAGTCGACAAACATGTTTCCCATCAGACGCAATTTTTTTTAATTTGCTTTCATCTCTAAAATGAACTCTGGAGCACTTCTCTGTCCACACATGCTCCTCAGCAAAGGTGAGTCAAGCCTTTGGATTCTTTCTGCTAATGAGAGGTTTGGTCACTGCAGAGTGGGCTTTCAGTCCAAATGCTCTTAAACGTGGAGACCCTGTATGACGAGACAGATCCTTACCCTGTTCAGTGCTGAACTGGCGAGAAATTCCAGCTGCAGTGTTGAAACGATTACCCATGGAGATTCTCCGCATTATCCTGTCCTCTCTTGCATTTGTCTTTCGAGGGCGACCAGCCTCCTTGGGGGACTTGGATGCGTTTGTGATGTTGTAAAGAGGCAATATTCTAGAAATCACAGACTTGGAACGACAAAATTCTCTTTCTATGGCTGATAGGGTCACCCCTTTGGCCTTCATCTGGACAACCTGCTGCCGGAGGGTTTCAGTCACTTTGGAACGGCACACCATTTTGGCAAAGTTAGTGAAAACTGGAAAGTTGGGCTGCCAGTTAAATAAGGTTTGTTTTCAGGTATCTGAAAGTGTTCTTTAATTGTGATCAGTGTTCTTTTTCAATTATCTCGTTTACATTTTTATTCTGTGCTTTAAAATAAATACAATTTGCGAAATATTAAAATACTGCTATTTTACTCATGTTCGGATATATTCACACTATGACCTTGAGATTTCGGAAATTGTGTGTTGTTCTCTAATTTTGATCGCCACTGTATAAAGTAAGCCTTGATTAAAAATAAAGGGTTTCATGCGGGAAAGTAAAACTGTCAGCTGTTTATTGCCTATTAATTCACTCTCGAGTGTTTATGCTCTTGAAACTGACAAGAGTAGACGACGAGCTGATTATAAATGGCTAAGGTGTACAAAGCCGGTTAGGTAATATCGCTAATGTCATTTACCAATTAAGAGCTTTTAGAGTAGTAGAAGGGATAGAACAGCCTGATTTTGGCTGGGATTCATCAGCTAATAGACTACCCCCAGAGAATAACAATAGAAAAAGGGATTGCATCTTAAAGGGCCCAGGTGCAGAATGGAAAGCACTTCTGAGCATTGTACTGACTGATACACTGGAGGGGATTTACTATAAGAAATTTATACAGGCCAATGATCGGGGCAATTATCGGGAAGGAATGTGAGAAGGAATGCACCCAACGGTATGCCCCCGATACTTGCCTGCTGTGTCGGGCTGTGTAAAAGGGCCTTAACAGGTGCTCCAGATTTTTAGCATTTAAAGCAGCCATGCTCAACCTGCGGATCTCCAGCTGTTGTAAAACTGCAACTCCCATCATGCCCTGCTGTAGTCTTTCCGGGCATGCAGGGAGTCATAGTTTTGCAACAGCTCGAGGGCCGCAGGTTGGGCATCCCTAATTTAAAGGGGGTTGTCCCACAAAGAGCACTTATCACCTATCCACAGAATTAAAGGGGTTATCCAACCCCTGAAATGCCCCCCCCCCCCCATATGCCCCTGCCCCTCACACACAATGGGGGAGATTTATCTAAACAGATGTAAAGGAAAACTGGTTTAGCTGCCCATAGCAACCAAATTAGATTCCACCTTTCATTTTCCAAAGAATCTGATTGGTTGCTATGGGCAACTAAGCCAGCTTACCTTTACACCAGGTTTGATAAATTTCCCCCATTGTACTTACCTCGCTCCCCGGCATCTGCGCGACGGGGAGATGCAGTGGCAGCTGTGCGGGCTTCATAAGCGACGCAGATGCCAGGGAGTGAGTTAAGTACATTGTGTGTGAGGGGCAGGGGCATACAGGGAGGCATTCCAGGGGTTCGATAACCTCTGACAGCCGGTTCAGACCTGCGCGTACCGACCTGAGCGCTCTGTATGCGCGATTCTCCGGGCGTCTGACATACGCAGCTCCGTAAGTATGCGAACGCCAGCGTTAAGATAAACGGGATTGACTCAGAACAGTTCCCCCTACAGCGAGGCACCCGGCAGGGATGTCCCCTTTCACCTTTGATATTCGCCCTGGTCTTAGAGCCTCTCGCATGTAGAATCAGACAGTCTAAAGAGATCATAGGCTTTGGAGGGAGAGGAGAAGAAGATAAAATCAGCCTGTATGCGGACAACATCCTTGTCTTTTTGAGGCAGGGATGGAAGGGCATCCAACCCTTGATTAATATTCTGGAAGAATATGGGGCCTTATCAGGCTATAAAGTGAACTGGGATAAGTCTGAACTCCTCCCCCTAGTTCGAACTTCCCCTGATGGAGTATTAAGTTTTAGGCCACTTGGCCTCACCGACTCTATCCGATATTTGGGTATTAGAATTGGCGCAGATCTGACTAGATATAACCTCTTAAATATAACTCCCATGATTAACAAGGTGAAGGAAAAGATCCGAACTTGGCAGAAGTTGCCTCTGTCACAGGCAGAAAGGATTGCATTGGTAAGGATGGTGGTCCTCCCTATTGCCCTATACCCCTTGATAGCATGTCCTATATGGATTGATGATTCTTTCTTCGGGCTGCTAGAGAAATTGCTGAATGAGCTAATCTGGGGGAGGGGAAGGGTTAGGATTAAGCAAAAATATCTCTGTCTCTTTGAGAGGGATGGTGGGCTCTCCCTTCCATTCCTGCAGGGATACTACATTGCAGCTCAGATAGGGTGGTGGGTGGGGCGGGGGGGGGGATCACCAGTCTGCGACGCTGCTGAATATCCTCTCAAGGGATTTTTTGGGGCCATATGGAGACATTTTCTCTATCCTGGAGACCGGGCAAAAGAAAAAAACAGTGTTTAATCAGTGACACGTTAGATAAGGTTTGGAATAAAACTAAAAAGATATTCGTGTAAGCAGCCCCACACTTTTTACTCCTCTTTGGCACAATCACAATTTAAAAGAGTTTAGGTTAATTGAACATTATAAGTATTGGAATTCACGTGGTATTAATCGTCTAAACCAAATAACATCTCACGGAAGTATGATCCCTTTTGATGATTTAATAAAGGGTATAAATGTCACTTTTCTAGATAGATATAGATATGCACAAATTAGACACGCATACACGAACACCCAGGATAAAGATTCTTTGACCACTAGGGCAAACTCCTTCTTAGATTATTGTTTTAAATTTAGGGATACACAACTCACTCTTTCACAAATATATTGTAGATTTCGGGACTGCTTAGGAGAAATAACATTTAAAAGGGAGGATGGGAAGCTGAATTAGGCATAGGAAGTACTGTTGATTGGGACATAGTATATCGAAATATAAAAAAGGCATCGATATCCCAAAAATATAGATGAATCCAGTTCAGGATTGTACATCGCTTGTATTACTCCCCCGCCTTCCTTGCCAAAATATATAGGGAAAGAAGGGATACGTGTTGGAAATGTTCGGCCGAAAATGCTGGTCTAGGTTATGGGATTGGCCAGAAATAAACAGATTTTGGACTAGAATTTTTGAAGATCTACACAGCAGACATAAGATTAAATTGAATCGCTGTTTCACGCAGGAAATATTAGGCTTTTTCACCCATACGGATTTAACGCCCTATAAGATTAGAATCTCTCTGGAGAGTTTCACACCCGCAAAAGGCCTTGATTCTTAAATATTGGGGCACAAAAAACAGCCCTACTTATTCCGAGTGGAAGGCTCAGATAGATACTATTGATGCTTACAGAAGAATTGTAAGAAAAGCAGAGTAGTCCTGGAACGGGCGGGTCTTTTGATGTTTTTTCTTTTTCATTTTTTTTCGCTCCAAAGAGCTTGGCTATTTGTGGTATTTGGGGATGACCATGAGTAGCAATAGGACATTGTCGGATCCCGCTGCAGTGAATCAAGGGGTGGAGGGTGGGTATAACGGGTTCAAGTATGTGACTTGGTGTATGATTACCTGTATTTTTTTCTTAAACTATATGTAATGGAATTCACATTTTTTCAGAAAAACAATAAAGAATTTTTCTCCAAAAAAAATAAAATAAAAAGTATGCGAACGCCCATTGTCGCGCGTTCCTGGAAGTCTATGTACGGGAACGCGCGACACTACGCCCCAAAGAAGCTCCTGAATTTCTTGGGGCGTCGGGCGTTTTACAGCGCGATCGTACGCGCTGTAAAACGCCCAGGTGAGAACCATGCCGATAGGGAAGCATTGGTTTCTCCTTGTTGAGCGTTTTACAGCGCGTAGGAACGTGCTGTAAAACGCTCAGGTCTGAACCGGCTCTTAAGGTTCTGAACCTCCATACCTCTTCATTTCAAAACTACGGTAAGGAGGGGTTTAAATGGGTTGGTGGTCGAGCACATTCCGACCACTCCATTCATAGTTTATGGGACTGAGGAGACAGCTGAACTCTTGCACCAGGGCCCATGAGCATTAAGCTACACCCCTGACTCCTGCCCCCTTCAGACATTTATGGCATATGCACCTCAGAGACCCCCATTTATTGTAAGAACATGCTCAACCGTACCACAATGGAGTTTTCAGAGAGTAGGAAAAAAAGGAAAAGAAAAGCATTTGCTCTAAACCTGAAATTAATTTCTATCAATATTCTTTGTTTCCTTTGGTTCCACAAAAACCTGAATCAGATCCATGCTTCTCATTGTGACTATAAATCAGTACATTTCGCCTATAATGGATTTTTCATCCATTCAGACATTTTAAATGCCATTATACTTTACAGACCGGCAGAAATAATGCAGGAGACACAATGAGACCTACCGTAATTGTCAGTCTTACATAATGGCAGGTGTTCGGCATATTTCATGTGGCATTCGATACAAAGGAGCACTTCTTCCTCAAGTCGTTAGGTATTTATTGTCACAATAGTGTTTATCGGCCCCTGTAGAGGTAAACTGCGCTTGGCACACAATAGAGACAGCGGGACGTATGGTAATTCGTTCCAGTGCAAAGTCAGGGGTTGTCACAGTTTATCCAGTTTTATACTAAAAGATGCTAATCCATACAGCAGGGAACATCTATATATACTATATATCGGTAGAATATCATTAACTACCATAATCCTGCTCTCTGTAAGCAAGAACATTGAACAGGTATGATGACTGATGGAAAAGGACAGGAGGACATGAGTGGTCTGGTCCTTCTTTCTGACAAGAGGGAGAGTCTAGACTAGTGTCTGAGGGGGAGAGAGAAAAGACCATGTGCCCCTCTCCCCAGGCCCCTGCTTCAATCCTCAGACTCACAGCTCTCAGCAAGCTACTTAGCAAGAAGGAGAAAGAAAAAGGAGCCGAGAAGATAGAAAATCTGCATGGCCAAGCGAGGATCCATCAGCAGGGTAACCTGCTGCTACAGCTATTCAGACTTTGTTGCAGTTAAGGGATTACAGTTAAGACACCCTACACACTATGATTTGGCCAATCAGTCATTTGATAGTCATAGTCATCGTCAGCCAGATATTTTACAGAGAGAGACTTTAGCAAGCTGGCCTATAGAGAATACCATGATCCACAACTTTGCCAGCCTCCATACATCGCTATCTGGGTAAAATTGTACTACTACTCCTACTTTGCACTCAGTAAAAAGACGTTTATTCTTCCACATCTGGCCTGGTTATTGACTTTTGCACTCTACATGCTCTGCCTTGCACCCATCTAAACACCTACCCTTATGGGCGCCCCAGCTGCAATTAGGCAGGAGCCCCAGAATGTACCCCAAAGAAAGAAAGGCTGTCACCTCCTTATGTTGCACAGCCCTAGGGAGCAATGGCCTGAGGGAGACCATTGCAACACATGATATCGTTAGAACCACTAGCACTCATCCTCTGTTCCAGCTCCTTATGGCCTCAATGCAATTGTATCTAGAGTATACTCTTACATGGTCTGACGCTGTCCAATCAGTGCTGAAGATATCAGAACGCTCACTGGAAATTAAGAAATTAACTATCACAGACACATCAAAAGCAAAGGAGGTCCTCTTTAAAGGGGAAACAGGTTGGATGCCTTAAAAAAAAAAAAAAAAAAATGGGGAAATCACCAATCGATCTGTCAATAACTAGAAATATGTATAAGCCTTTATGACACTGCTTACTGTAAGGACGTCTAATAAAAAGGACACCAGGCCTTTTAATCTAGTAAGGACTAGCATTTCTTCTCCCTTTCCTGCAACTACACAAAACTCTTCACGCCCTGTGCAAACTTCCTCTTTCCAATACATGGATACAACTGTCATCACTTAACACAGTGAACAAGCGGAAGTCAAGAGCTCTTGGCAGGGAGCAAGAAAACGTGGCATCTGCTCCAACCAAGACCCAGACAATCTGTGGCCCAATATAAACTCGTGTTGTCATGAGTTAGGCCTCCTGCACACGAACGTGCGCGCCCCGTTGGCGTATTACGAACCGCATTTGCGGATCCGCAATACACGGGTGCCGTTCTGTGGGCATTCCTCATCACAGATGCGGACCTTTTCACTTGAATGGGTCCGCAAATCCGGAGATGCGGAATGGTGCGGAACGGAAGCACAGAACCAGGGTGGATTTGATTTAAATCAAACTGATTTAAATCACGAGTCAGTAAGGCTTGATTTAAATCATAGTTTTCTACATAAAGACTAATTCTTGCTGGTATAACTTATAATATGCAAGTAAATGAAGATTTTTAGAATAACTTTTCATATTAGGTTGATTCTGCATTCATAGGTTTGTAGAAGTTAGGATTAAGGTCTTTTTCTCAACTCTGTTCATGTTATAACATTTTTGCTGTGAATTAGAGGCATGTGAAGGCAACTGAGTCAAATTCAGTTTTGAGAACTGCAAAAGTAAACCAAGCATCTGTGATATCTTGTAGGCAGAGAAACTGCCCAATAGGAATCATAAACACGACAGTTGTTTTTTGCGTCCGCCACAAAAAACTGATGCGGCATCCGTTTTTTTTTTGAGGATCTGTTTTTTTCCCCACAGATCCCTTGTAATAAATGCCTATCCTTGTCCGCAAATGTGAAAAAAGTAGGACAGGCACTATTTTTTTTTTTGGTGAAGGGAAACACGGACAACGGACGCGGAACACAAACGGATGAACTATCAGCATTTTTTTGCTGACCCATTGAAATGAATGGGTCTCCATCCTATCCGGAAAAAAAACTGAACGGAGGCCGAGAAAAACAACTGACGTGTGCATGAGGCCATAATCTTACAAAAAGCTCTGGAAGAGCGTGACATTGTGAATGGATTTATAGAATTTATTTACAAAAAAAATAAACATATACAGCCTTATTCTACATAATTAAAGAACTAATCTTTATTTCATGATGGAATAACCTTTGGATGGTAATATATTTTCCTCCAAAAGCATTTTATATATAAAAAAAAAAAATCAGATTTAAATCCAAAAATTATTATTATATTTTTTTTTAAATCATTGATTTTTATCCACCCTAGACGGAACAGAATCCTACGGAAGCACTACGGAGTGTTTCCGTAGGGTTTCGTCCCATACTTCCGTTCCACAAAAAGATAGAACATGTCCTATCTTTTTGCAGAACGGCTGGATCGCGGACCCATTAAAGTGAATGGGTCCGCGATCCTCTGCGGCTGCCCCACGGACAGCACGACTACGGGGCTCACACGCTCGTGTGCAGGAGGCCTTACTGCCACAGGAGCCTCTAGGGCCCTCTATAACGCATGTCCTAGGTGAAGGAATGCCGAGTGGTATAGTGCGGCGTAAAATGTCTCTGTGTGTCACGGTGCTCCTACCTGGATACAGCTGGACCCAAAGGCTTTGGCTCTGAAGCAATAAATAGGAGGAATAATTGAGGAATTGGAAAGAAAGATTGATTCCAGAGCTTGTATGTAGTTGAACAGCAGCTTTACTTGAATAAACGTTCATCAGAAACAATCTTCAAACTTTGTCTTGGCCCCAGCAGGCTTTAGCATTAAAACTTGCAGGCAAACTCAACTCTGCTACATATGTTGCTCTCTGGCTCTGCTGTACTGACAGGCTGACTGTATGACTTTGCTTCTGCTTAGTCCAAATAAATAGACAAATCCAGCTCACCCAACACTCTCCGTGCACGGGACAAACCGAGGCAAGGTCTCCACGTAAAAATGTACAAGAAAAAGTTCCAGCACTGGATCAATTCTCGGTAGCGTTGTCTTAATTTTTATTTCATGTTACATATTATATCTTGTGGACATCACCTCCCACCACCACCGGTCGACATGTTTCGAAATGAAGCGTTTTTAATCGTAACCTTACGATTAAGAACGCTTCAGTTCGAAACATGTCAACCGGTGGTGGTGGGAGGTGATGTCCACAAGATATAATATGTAACATGAAATAAAAATTAAGACGAAGCAACAGAGAATTGAATTGATCCAGTGCAGGAACTTTTTCTTATACATTTGCTTCTTCTGGTATGGTCTGTTTCTAGATTAGGCCCTTTCCTCCTAGCTCCTGAGGCTCTAAACTTTGGCCTCCATGGCCAGCACAGCTGAGGGTGCTCTGGCTGGCTTGGGCACGTCCAGCAGAGACATGCCCTGCACACCTTCCCATAACAGGGGGTAAGCTAGACCAACTCAAACTCGTCCCCACCCTTCCTGCAGGAAATCGGACTCACCCACTTCTCTCCTGAGGGGGGTTAGAATGGAATGGAAGGTTCCATTCTATCTAGGAACTCTGCCATATTTGCTGCCACCTGCTGGTGAACCAGGCACATTACATTGGAACATAACAGTTGCAAACAGATTAGGAATGCACATTGTGGAGGACCAGGAAAAAAAAAAAGCATAAGATGACCTGAGGTTAGACCAATAAAGACAGTAGTAAGGTGAAGGAGTCGTAACACCACTCTGGGGTGTTACATTACTAAGCTAAAGCCCAGAATGTGGAAACATATTGTCCAATGATCGGACTCCCTGACTGGGACATAAATCTGTAGTGTAAAGTATAAATCTGAAGGTGTCGGCCTTTTAAAGAGTAATGAGGGGGGAGTCGCAGAGAGCGACGAGGAGAAAGCAAAGCTGTTAAATATTTTTTTCTCCAATGTATTCACTGAGGAAAATAAACTGTCAGATGAAATGCTGAATGTTGAAATAAATTCCCCATTAAAAGTGTCCTGTCTGACCCAGGAAGAAGTACAACAGCGACTTAAAAAGATTAAAATAGACAAATTGCCAGGACCGGATGGCATACACCCCCGTATCCTAAGGGAATTAAGTACTGTCATAGCCAGACCCTTATTTCTGACATTTGCAGACTCTATACTGACAGGGAATGTCCCACAGGATTGTCGCATGGCAAATGTGGTGCCAATATTCAAAAAGGGTCCAAAAACAGAGCCTGGAAACTATAGGCCGGTAAGTTTAACATCTGTTGTGGGTAAATTGTTTTAAGGTTTTCTGAGAGATGCTATGTTAGAGCATCTCAACGGAAATAAGCAAATAGCGCCATATCAGCATGGCTTCATGAGGGATCGGTCATGCCAAACTAATTTAATCAGTTTCTATGAGGAGGTAAGTTCTAGACTTGACAGCGGCGAATCAATGGATGTCGTGTATCTGGACTTCTCCAAAGCATTTGACACTGTACCACATAAAAGGTTAGTATATAAAATGAGAATGCTCGAACTGGGAGAAAACGTCTGTAAGTGGGTAAGTAACTGGCTCAATGATAGAAAACAGAGGGTGGTTATTAACGGTACACACTCAGATTGGGTCACTGTCACTAGTGGGGTACCTCAGGGGTCAGTACTGGGCCCTATTCTCTTCAATATATTTATTAATGATCTTGTAGAAGGCTTGCATAGTAAAATATAAATTTTCGCAGATGACATTAAACTGTGTAAAGTAATTTACACTGAAGAGCACAGTATACTACTACAGAGGGATCTGGATAGATTGCAGGCTGTGGCAGATGAGGTTTAACACTGACAAATGTAAAGTTATGCACATGGGAAGGAATAATGCAAGTCACCCGTACATACTAAATGGTAAAACACTCGGTAACACCGACATGGAAAAGGATCTAGGAATTTTAATAAACAGCAAACTAAGCTGCAAAAAACTGTCAGGCAGCTGCTGCCAAGGCCAATAAGATAATGGGTTGCATCAAAAGGGGCATAGATGCCCGTGATAAGAACATAGTCCTACCACTTTACAAATCATTAGTCAGACCACACATGGAATACTGTGTACAGTTCTGGGCTCCTGTGAACAAGACAGACATAGCAGAGCTGGAGAGGGTCCAGAGGAGGGCAACTAAAGTAATAACTGGAATGGGGCAACTACAGTACCCTGAAAGATTATCAAAATTAGGGTTATTCACGTTAGAAAAAAGACGACTGAGGGGAGATCTAATTACTATGTATAAATATATCAGGGGTCAGTACAGAGATCTATCCCATCAGCTATTTATCCCCAGGACTGTGACTGTGACGAGGGGACATCCTCTGCGTCTGGAGGAGAGAAGGTTTGTACACAAACATAGAAGAGGATTCTTTACGGTAAGAGCAGTGAGACTATGGAACTCTCTGCCTGAGGAGGTGGTGATGGTGAGTACAATAAAGGAATTCAAGAGGGGCCTGGATGTATTTCTGGAGTGTAATATTATTACAGGCTATAGCTACTAGAGAGGGGTCGTTGATCCAGGGAGATATTCCGATTGCCTGATTGGAGTCGGGAAGGAATTTTTTATTCCCCTAAAGTGAGGAAAATTGGCTTCTACCTCACAGGGTTTTTTTGCCTTCCTCTGGATCAACTTGCAGGATGACTGGCCGAACTGGATGGACAAATGTCTTTTTTCGGCCTTATGTACTATGTTACTAATAGATCAGGTTCAGATAGGTCTCTGACACTGCACTCAAATGCATAAAACTATAGGAAAGCTGATGCCAAAAAAAATACTGTCACCAGTTTTATGATGCTGGGTTCTAACATCTCCAGCGCCTTCCAATAAGTCCTGATAGTTATGAGCTCACGGCTCTCCCGCCCACCTGCTGATTGACAGTTTTTTTCTCTCCATATTAATCAGCAGCAGGTGGGCGGGAAGAGCCAGGAGCTCATGAATATTCAGGACTCGCTCAGCATGCAGTAAAGGAGTTTCAGTATAAGAGAGTTTGGTAAAACAACGTCATCAATTTGCATTTGCTAAGGGAATCTTTCATTAGTTAGGAAACTATAAAACCGGTGACAGAGTCCCTTTAAAGGGGCTGTCTCCCTTCAGCAAATAGCATTTATCGATAAAGTTAATACAAGCCACCTACTAATGTATTGCCATTGTCCATATTGCTTCCTTTGCCGACAGGATTCATTTTTCCATCACATTATACACTGCTCGTTTCCATGGTTACTACCACCCTGCAATCCATCAGTGGTGGTTGTGCTTGCACACTATAGGAAAAAGGGCTGGCCTCTCTGGTGGCAGAGACCGTGGGAGCTCACATAGGCTAATGTTTTTGCCTAAAGTGTGAAAGAACGACCACTGCTAATGGATTGCAGGGTGGTCGTAACCATGGAAACGAATAGTGTATAATGTGATGGAATAATGAATCCAGCCAGCAAAGGAAGCAATATTGTCAATCACAATACATTAGTATCAAGAACGGAACACCGCAAGTGAAGGAGGGCGCCTTCCATTCATTTTCTATGGGGCCGGCGAAAATATAGCGCTTGGCTATTTCCGTCGGCCCCATAGAAATTAATGGGAGCAGGGGCTGCGCATGCACGGTAAGCTCCCATTCACTTCTATGGGGAGTCGGCTTGGTGGTGGCCAGACCAGAGTCCTCCAGCCACCACCTTGTGGGGCTTCGTTCTCGTTATGCCCCCTTTGTCCATGATGAGACAACCCCTTTAAGGGTGTGTTTTTTTTTATTCCTACTATCACCTCCTTTATACCCCTAAGTTGACTGCTGCCCCAGAAAACTCTTTCGATATGGGAAAACTGTAAAAAAATTAAAAAAAATTATGATTCTATAAAATAAGAAATTTCACACAATGATCTGATCATGCGAGGTATGAAGAAAACGGAGATATAATCTAACAGGCAGTATTGGGATTTATTACGCCGATTTTCAAAGTAGTGGATGTTAACTTCTCTGGCTGCCTGTATTCTGCACATGTTGTACAGGAACAGAGTGAACAATGGCTGCACTGCGCTCTATACGCCTCTTTGATTAGATGTGAATAGAGGGGGCTAGTGGGGAAATCAGAGAGAAGAAAGCGCGAACAATACCACCTTTATGTCAACACTAAAGTGAACTCGGGCTTCCGATTACTGGGCAGCATGAAAAGATCCAGACCGAATCCAGAGCAGGTTTTAGGTGTTTAATCCTGACATCAGCCACATAAATATACTGGTGCAGTATACCTGCGGTATGTGCTACCATATGGCAGTGCGAAAACCTGCACAGAGGCCAAATGAAACATTCAATGACCGATCCAGCTCTGCTACATACTGGCTAGGCAAAGACAAACAGCTGTTCTTGTTCTATGTATATAAAAGCCACTTGCATGTTCTTCTCAATCAAGAAGTTCCCTCTTTAATCGCTTAATATGACCATAAACATTAGATAATTGGCCAAACTCACATATTTAGACAGGACGGGATGGCCACTTAATGTGTATGGGAGCCTACTCTAACCCATGACAGCAGGCATCGGGAGAGATAAGGATCGAGCATGTTGGCTTTCAACCATCTGATCTTTTCATTCTCGGCTAGAAAAGTCAATGCCAAAGCTGTCCGGCAGTAACTTTCTCCCCTCTCCCCATGGATAACACGTGCACCCTGTGTAAGTGGGGGTGCAAGTAGACAGCTCTTGGCTGAACAAGCTATAGGTGCAGTCATCATTTACAGGGAGAGACAAGGAGGTAGCGCTATCTGTGCAGTCATCATTTACAGGGAGGCAGCGCTATAGGTGCAGTCATCATTTACAGGGAGAGACAAGGAGGTAGCGCTATAGGTGCAGTCATCATTTACAAGGAGAGACAGGGAGGCAGTGCTATCGGTGCAGTCTTCATTTACAACATGGGTGTCAAACATGCGGCCCGCGGGCCGCATGCGGCCCGCAATGAATATCTTTGCGGCCCGGCAGTCTAGTATCTCTGAACATGAGCGCTGCTATCGGCGCGCTCATGTTCTCTCAGCAGCACGGGGAGAAGGAAGCTGTCCTCCCTCCCCCCTGAGCTGCTGCCGCTGCCGCTGCCACCAATGAGAAGAGAGGGGGGGAGGAGGGGCGGGCGCACTGCGCCACCAATGAGGAGAGAGGGGCGGAGGAGGGGCGGGCGCACTGAGCCACCAATGATAGGACGGACTATTCCCATTTCCCACACAGAGCGGCGCCCAGCGATGTCTCAGCACTCACCATTAGTCCTGGGCGCCGCTCCGTTCGCCCGCAGTGCCCCATTACTGTCTCCTCTCCTGCTCCACATGCTGCTGATTACTATCGGAGCGATGGGAGGAGACATCAGCCTTACTAGTGGGCGTTCCTTCTCCCTGCGCTGCGATTGGACAGCGCTACAGCCAGGAAGAAGGAACGCCCACTAGTGAAGCTGATGTCTCCTCCCATCGCTCCGATAGTAATCAGCAGCATGTGGAGCAGGAGAGGAGACAGTAATGGAGCACTGCAGGCGAACGGAGCGGCGAACAGAACTAATGGTGAGTGCTGAGACATCGCTGGGCGCCGCTCTGTGTGGCCTGATAGTAAGAGTCAGTCTTTAACACAATACAGGAGGCGGGTGCCGGCAGCAGAATCGCATTGCCGGCACCCTGCCGCTGACAGGGAGCTGCGATCAGAGGCAGTTAACCCCTTAGGTGCCGCACCTGAGGGGTTAACTGCTGATCTGCCAGTACCAGCCTCCTATATAAAGGGGAAATTTATCATTGGTGGTGCAGTGTGCCCCCCTCAACCCCCCATCCCATTAAAATCATTGGTGGCACAGTGCGCCAGCCCCTCTCAACCCCCCCAGTATTAAAATCATTGGTGGCAGTGGCCACAGGGACCTCTCCCCTCCCCCTCATTAGTGGTGCAGTGGCAGCTTCTGATCGGAGCCCCAGCTGTGTAAGCCTTGGGCTCCGATCAGTTACCATGGCAGCCAGGACGCTACAGAAGCCCTGGTTGCCATGGTAACATCCCTGAAGTCCTATTCACCCTAAAAGAGCTGAATAGGACAAGGGATGAAAGATCCCAGGTTCTCGCCCCTAAGGCTACTTTCACACTTGCGTTCAGAGCGGATCCGTCTGAGACGGATCCGCTCATATAATGCAGACGGTGGATCCGTTCAGAACGGATCCGTCTGCATTATATTGTAAAAAAAATTTTTTTTTTTGATGCGGCCCACATAAACTTAAATTTATTTTTTTTTGGCCCATGTTAGCCTTTGAGTTTGACATGCTTGATTTACAAGGAGAGACAGGGAGGCAGTGCTATCTGTGCAGTCATCATTTACAAGGAGAGACAGGGAGGCAGTGCTATCTGTGCAGTCATCATTTACAGGGAGAGACAAGGAGGCAGTGCTATCTGTGCAGTCATCATTTACAGGGAGAGACAGGGAGGCAGTGCTATCTGTGCAGTCATCATTTACAGGGAGAGACAGGGAGGCAGTGCTATCTGTGCAGTCATCATTTACAGGGAGAGACAAGGAGGCAGTGCTATCTGTGCAGTCATCATTTACAGGGAGAGACAAGGAGGCAGTGCTATCTGTGCAGTCATCATTTACAGGGAGAGACAAGGAGGCAGTGCTATCTCTGCAGTCATCATTTACAAGGAGAGACAGGGAGGCAGTGCTATCGGTGCAGTCATCATTTACAGGGAGAGACAAGGAGGCAGTGCTATCTGTGCAGTCATCATTTACAGGGAGAAACAAGGAGGCAGTGCTATCTGTGCAGTCATCATTTACAGGGAGAGACAAGGAGGCAGTGCTATCTGTGCAGTCATCATTTACAGGGAGAGACAGGGAGGCAGTGCTATCTGTGCAGTCATCATTTACAGGGAGAGACAAGGAGGCAGTGCTATCTGTGCAGTCATCATTTACAAGGAGAGACAAGGAGGCAGTGCTATCTGTGCAGTCATCATTTACAGGGAGAGACAAGGAGGCAGCGCTATCTGTGCAGTCATCATTTACAGGGAGAGACAAGGAGGCAGCGCTATCTGTGCAGTCATCATTTACAGGGAGAGACAAGGAGGCAGTGCTATCTGTGCAGTCATCATTTACAGGGAGAGACAAGGAGGCAGTGCTATCTGTGCAGTCATCATTTACAGGGAGAGACAAGGAGGCAGTGCTATCTGTGCAGTCATGATTTACAAGGAGAGACAGGGAGGCAGCGCTATCTGTGCAGTCATCATTTACAAGGAGAGACAGGGAGGCAGCGCTATCTGTGCAGTCATCATTTACAGGGAGAGACAGGGAGGCAGCGCTATCTGTGCAGTCATCATTTACAAGGAGAGACAGGGAGGCAGTGCTATCTGTGCAGTCATCATTTACAAGGAGAAACAGGGAGGCAGCGCTATCTGTGCAGTCATCATTTACAAGGAGAGACAAGGAGGCAGTGCTATCTGTGCAGTCATCATTTACAGGGAGAGACAAGGAGGCAGCGCTATCTGTGCAGTCATCATTTACAGGGAGAGACAAGGAGGCAGCGCTATCTGTGCAGTCATCATTTACAGGGAGAGATAGGGAGGCAGCGCTATCTGTGCAGTCATCATTTACAGGGAGAGACAAGGAGGCAGTGCTATCTGTGCAGTCATCATTTACAGGGAGAGACAAGGAGGCAGTGCTATCTGTGCAGTCATCATTTACAGGGAGAGACAAGGAGGCAGTGCTATCTGTGCAGTCATCATTTACAGGGAGAGACAGGGAGGCAGCGCTATCTGTGCAGTCATCATTTACAAGAAGAGACAGCGAGGCAGTGCTATCTGTGCAGTCATCATTTACAAGGAGAGACAGCGAGGCAGTGCTATCTGTGCAGTCATCCCCCTTCCCCCCCAGATATAGTATTTTTTAGTCTAACAGGAGCTATAACCCAAAGGAGGAAGCACAATACAGTGCGGGTGGATTATAATGTGGAGGTGGTCGGTGGATCTGTTACTGGCAGACCGCCTATGCCCTTACCTTTCGATGTTGCTCATAATTCCGGATAAAGTCGCGCAGTTGCTCCTCTCGGCTTTCCAGGGTTGAATATAACTGTTCCATTTGGCTTACTAAATCTGCTTTTTCTGATTTTAAACGTCTGCGATCGGCCTTCATGGCTGAAGGAGAGGAAAGACACAACTGATTACACATTGGACCTTACATGCTGAAAGTAAAGGAAAACTGGCTTAGTGGCCCATACCAACCAATCAGATTCCACCTTTCCTTTTTCAGAGCTCCTTTGGAAAATGAAAGGTGGAATCTGATTGGCTGCCATGGACAACTAAGCCAGTTTGATGAATCTCCCCCATTATGTTTATTACATGGAAACCCATCTGAATATTGTCCTGACCTCCAGTCCTAACATGCAGAGACATTTCAGGACTTTATCATAAAATGCAGAACTGGAATGAGCTTCTATTTGGTCTGTAAAAGCGTGAGAGGAGGGTCTGACGCAAAGCAATTACATAAGCAGACATCACCCACATTATACACAGACGCTCAGTCATGTGATCCCAGATTATCGGATAAGCAGACGGCCCTTTTCACAGGGTGTTCTATTCACATTACCAACATATAATATACATCAATGCATACGTTCCGCCAGCATGTCTGCAAATGCAGTGATATTAATATAAGCATCTGCGTTACACAGACACTGCTTATCTCTTCCTGCTCACGCCTCTTCATAAATTAAGCGAATCCTCCGGCAGCGCACAGGGAAAACAAAGACCGGCGTAAAACGCTAGTCTTTGTAAATGATCCCCACTGCTTCTTTATGAGGTTCATCAACCACTGCAGTGCATTTCATATAGGTACATGTTCCAGCTGCTGCACAACCTCATAATGCAGGTCTCAGCTGCTGCACAACCCCTTCAGTCTCCGGATCAGTGTGGATCCAGGGGACAGGCCCCCATCCGAACAATATGACATCACTGTACAAGATGGAAATAGCCCTTTACAGAGGACCCGTTAGCTCTCCTGATATGTCCAACTTAGTAAATGCTTGCATTCCCCTTAATGCAACTAGTATTCTTCATTGCTTTGTAACTCTGCATGGTCTCATTCCTCCGTTACTCCTCCTGAATAAACGGACAACTGGGTGTTACCTTCCCCTTTGTGTGTGTCCCCACAGTACGGGCGTGCAACAACAAGCTCCCTACGGTGGCAACCAGTTAATTCATTCATGTATTTCAAGAAGGAATAACAGAGGGACAGCTCAATGCAGGATTCTAAGAAATGGTAATAAAGGATTGTTACTTAAAATATATATTTTTTAAATTATTAACTAAAACAGATATGTCAGGAGAGCAGAGTAATAATGCTCTAGACGTCTCACTGGGCAGAACACACAAGAATCTTCCAGCATTTACTCTCATCTGTGTTGACATTTGTTATGAATAGGCAGCCACTAGGGGGAGCATAAAATCAATACAATACACACGGACCCTTGTATACATTAGGCTAGTAAATGATAATCGTAAATTAAATCTTGTATTAAATATACAAAATGAGACCTCAGCGAGCTGAAATACTGCTGGAAATTTGCACTCAAATGGATTTTTCCATGGCCAGTTCCACTTCTTCCATCATTCATTATGATATGAACAAGTCTGAGCAACCGGACTTCTACCAAGTGCAGCTCTCTGACTAAGGCCTCTTGCCTAAGGCCTTTTTCCTATTTCAATGGATCCACAAAAAAAAAAAAAAACTAAGTTACTCCGTATGCCTTCCGTTTCCGTATTTCTGTTCACAGATAGAACATGTCCTATTATTGTCCGCATAACGGACAAGGATAGTACTGTTCTATCAGGGGCCAGCTGTTGCGTTCATGCAAAAAAAGGAATGCACACGGACGTCATCCATATTTTTTGCAGATACGTTTTTTGCGGACTGGAAAATTTCTATTTATTGCTGTTCAATTATTAAAAACTGGACCTGACCAGTGGGTGAATTGTTTTCTGCACTATGGGTAAAAAAAACAACAAAAAAAAAAACACAACAAAGAAACAACCTAACTACTTTAATGGTAATCACACAGTCGAGTCACATTATTATGACCACTTCCTAGGTCTGCAGTGTGTAGCTCATGAAGGACGTCCCGGTGGTGAGCTGGCTCGGAGGGTATATAGGGTGTGATAGGCTGTCTGCACACACATCCCTCGCTGCTGTCATGGGTAAAAGGGGCGATTTATCAGAGTTGCAAAGAGTTATGATGATTGGCTTTTGGGCCAAGGGTGGCGGTATTACTTATTTCTGAGACTGTGCAGTTTGTGAACTGCTCTTGTGCTGCTGTGGTGAACGTGCATCATGCAGACAGATGGCACCATTGTGAATAAGCAATGTGGAAACTGCGGAGCACCACGTGCCATTGATGTGAGATGTGAACCTAGGTTATGAAGGTGGACTGACACTACAGTGGAGCAGCTCACCGCCAAAATGGACCAGGGGGCCACCAGACGTGTCTCTAAAACAGTTCAGTGAACCCTACTGTGAATTGGGTTCCAAAGCAGACGGATGGTCACTGCACCTCTGCTATTAAAATTGCATCAGCAGAAAAGGCTTCAATTTTCATGGCACTCATGGAATTGGACCTCTGCCTTCTCTGAGAAGTCACTTTTTCTGCTTCATTGAATGAACGTTGGCAAGAAACCTCCTGCAACCATTGCTGGAAGAACCTAGGCTGGTGGTAGCAGCGTTATGGTCTGGGAAATGTTCTCGTGGCATTCTCTGGGCCTACTCAACTATGTGGAAGGCACTTGCAACCACTCTGAGCATGAATCCATCCTTGCAGATCACTTACACTCATACATGCCGATTGTCTTCCCTATGGGGGATGGGATCTTCAAATAAGACAATGAGACATGTCACATGGCTCGAAATGTCTGGCATTGGTTGGAAGAGCATGACCAAGACCTCCAAGTACTACCCTGGCCCCCTAGTTCCCCAGACATAAACCCAATTCAGCATTTGTGGGACCTCCTTGATCGTCATGTTTACTCTATGGATCCTCCCCCTTGCACCCTCCAGCAGCTGTGGAATGCACTGCGGTCAGCATGGCTCCAGATACTTAGGACAACCTACCAGGACCTTACTGAGTCACTCCCTGCCCGTCTAGCTGCTGTCCATGCTGCACATGGCGGCTACTCTGGATTTTAGCTGGTGGTCATAACAATGTGACTCGACTGTGTAAATGGCTTTGGCTACAGTAAGGCGCTGCACCACCCAGAGTTAATTTCTCTTCCTTATTCTGCATGGGAAAGATGAGCTTTGGCCCCACTAATTCACATGAAGATTCACCACCACTGCACATCCTCGGAAGAAATCAGAGTGTCCACCTCAATTTCTTTTGTGGATCCTGTGAATGCATGTAGGATTAGGCATATCTGATACACGTGAATACACCAGTGTCCTGAAATTTTTATTCCGGAAAATTCCAGAACTACAAGTCCTAACTAATATAGCCAACATCAGCTCTTGCCGGATGTCTAAGCATCTATTGCCCTACAGCCCACAATATAAGGTTTTTATCCTCAGCTGCCCCTGTAAATCCACTCAGGAGAACATAATGAAGTCGGCGACATTATGTAATAGTTCTGGGTGGGGCGACTGAACTCAGACAGGAGGCAGCGATGAGAGGAATTTGGATTCTGACAATGCAGCCCATATAGATGTGAGCGCCCACAATGTGCTGCACATTAGTGAATGGAAACTGTGTGCAGATGAACAGCGGTGTGAGGTTATTGTTCCAGGTCTCCCGCAGCCCCCGGGGAGCTCCCCGCACATCCTGTGCACCTGTTCTCAGTCACGGTACAATAGCTATTCTTACAGAAGTAGGTGGAAAAGGCCGCTACGGAGAGCCAGGACTTCTAGTAGTGTCTGGGCATTGCTAAGGCACATGGGGGATGTAGTGGTCTCAGACTCAACAACAAGAGGAACGTGCCTCCATGTAAGCTACCCAAGAAAAAAGCCATTTTACGGTCACATGGCACTTCCTTTTTTATCAACGATCCCATCAATCAAACAAAAAAACAACCAAAAAAAAAAACAAGGGTTAAGGGGTCATCCGAGTGTTTAATACTGATGGCCTATCCTCAGAACTGGCCATCAGTGTCTGATCGGTGAGGGTCCGACTCCTGGCACCGCCGCCGATCAACTGTTTGAAGAGACCACGGCACTTCAGTAAGCACCGCAGCCTCTTTCTAGGCCTGTGACATCACGTTCATCGGTCACATGGCCGAAGTGCAGCTCAGTCCTATTCAAGTGAATGGGGCTGAGCTGCAATATAAAGCACAGGCGCTATCCAGTGGGTGGCCAGTGCTCATGGGAGTGCTGCAGCCTCCTCAAACAGCTGGTCAGAGGGGAACCAAGAGTCCCATATTGATGACCTGAGGACAGGTGATCAGTATTAAACACTCAGACAACCCCTTTAACACCCAGCGACCTCATGGCCCATGTGTACATGCCTTGAACGTGAGCTGATCATTTTAAACTGGTATGTGCACATTGCTCACAAGAAACCAAATATAAAAGAAAGTTTGTAAATAGTCTTGATTATAAATATTCTCTGCGTCTCTACGGTTACAGACTACAAATACAGTGTAGTCTGATTTCGCAGTCTTTTTCCTTTTTCATTTGTCCCCTATTTCTTGCCTACTTATTGAGCAGACCTTAGGCTACTCGCACATCTGCGTTTTCCTTTCCGGTTTTGAGATCTGTCAGGGGATCTTAAAACCAGAGGAAAATGCTACAGTTTTGCCCCCATTCATTGTTAATGGGGACAAAACTGAACAAACCGGAACGGAGTGCACCAGAATGTACTGCCTTCCATTTCGTTGCGTTCCCATGATGCACACCAAAGCGCTGCAAGCAGTGCTCGAGTGCATCATGGGATACTAAGCAAGATGGATCCATCTCTTCTCATTTCATACGTGAAAAAAATAAATAAATAAAAAATATATTAAAAAAATCTGGCGCTCATTGACTTACAATGGATTTGGTGCCGTCTTGTTCATTTGGGAGATAATTTAACCGGATCCATTCTCAACTTTTCTCTGATAACTGGACTTTAAAAGGGTTCTCCGGGAATGATTAAAAATGGCCGCCAGCAACCTGGCTTAGAGTGTGAAGAGGACTGGTTGCTTCCACTTGCAGAGCTGCCTAGGGGGATGAGAGGGCGGGGCCTTATACCCTACAATGTTCTACAATAGATGGTAATGATGTGATCCTGTCTATGATATGTCACTATGGCTGAGCAGCCTGACAGGAAAACCCACCAATATGTAGCATATACAAGTGCCAGAGCGTAGTGTGTAGTGAGGCCCGGCTCCCTCCCCTCCCAGGCAGCTTTACAAGTGATGGAAACCAGTTCTGCTCATATTTTAGGACAGGTTGCTGCTGGCCATTTTAAATCATTTCAGGAGAACCCCTTTAATGGCAGGGACGGCTCCAGGTCCATGTGGGCCCTTGGGCGATAAATCTCTGTGGGCCCCCTTGTGGGATTTGTCAAATGTCACCATGGCATCTGAGAGCGTTTTGCGCGGGCTTCCTGCTCAGACGTGCCTTCCCCCAGCGGAGATCAGGGAAAGCACCCTGTACTAGGATTCCAGGCTCATTATCCCAGTTCAGGCCACTAGGTGGCAGCACTAAACTGTGATATAGTGATTTCTATACAGAATAATGGAGCAATTTCCATTATTCCGTAAAGTTGCAATCTGATGAAAAGTAATGAAAAAAAGTTAAAGAAAAAAAGTTTTGAAAATATAGAAAAAAACAAAGTAAAATCACCCTACTTTCCCCAAAATAATAATAATAATAATAATAATTAAAAAAAAGAACATTATGGGCATCGTCGCATGAAAAAACAAAAAAACAAACACCCATACTATTAAAATATATATATATATATATATATATATATATATATATATATATATATATATATATATATATATAAAAAAAAGAAAGTTAGCCCATATGGTAAAGGATGCAACAGAAAAAAGAAAAAAAAAAAGGCTGATTTGCCGTTTTTTTCATTGAATAAAAAGTGATCAAGTCATATACACTCCAAAATGGTATTGTAAAAAAAAAGACAGATTGTCCCTCAAATGAGCCCCCACAAATGTCCGTAAACATAACTTAAAAAAAGTTAGGGGGTCACCGGGGTTCTGTTAGGGTTGCCACCTTTCCCAACAAAAAATAATAGTTACACAAATTAAAAAGGTTGGTGTGTCTATTTAAGTTTTATTTAGCCTCTATTTTTTTTAAATGATTCTGCTGGGAACTCACAGCCATCTACATTAAAGTCAAGAACCTTAACCACTGATCTATAGAGCTTCACAGTAACCTGCTGTAACTATATTATGGCTAAAAACTTCAGTAGTAGTTTCCCACATATTATGCAGTCATGTATATCAGAGGTATGATTTTATATATATATATTTTTTTAATGATATTTATTTTGTGGCATACATTTTTTTTTACAATAAAAAAAAAAAAAGACACATCTGTATAGGACTACCTAATACATGAAAAACTACTATGAGGTTTTTCTGTCACAGCTTAGCATTGAGCTCAATAGCTCAGTGGTTAAGGTTCTTGCGTTTAATGTAGAAGGTTGTGAGTTCAAATCCCAGCAGGATCATTTTAGAAAGAGAATAATTAGACTTAAATATAGAGGGTGTCCCCAAGCATACCGACAATGCTTGGGTATACCCCCTTCATGGTCATAGCAATGATTCCATATATGGAAATATCCATATTTTGAGTCAGAGCAGGGACCCCTAAGTCAGGAAGAGTCCAACTCTTCAGGATTCCCTACTGTTCAGGGATTAGACTTGAGTGCCCCCCCCCCCCCAAGAGCAGTGGGCCCTGGCACTTGCCCTGCTTTGCCGGGTGCTGACGCGGGCTCTGAATGACACCTCGTTAATGCCCATTTATACAAATGGCCGGGAATCCTAGATCAACAAAATTCCTGGGAGAGCAGATACCGTCCTGCCCTCCTGTACCCGCCGAGGGGGAGGAGGTCAGATTAAATGTGGACAGAGCAGGGAGACAGGGGATCTCATGAAAGCTTCTGTCAAATAAAATGTTACTTCAAATAAGCATTGCTAATCCCAAGTAGTGCGGCGCTTATCCAAACAGGAAACAGCATGGCTGGCTTATGTCATCCCGCATCATTCAAAGCCTTACTGGGGAAAAACAGCTGGTGTCGCACTTTTTTTTTTTTTTTAAGCAAAAACACTAGCTTCAGATGTTACATGGAAGTCTACGAGAAATATTAAAGGCAGGACAAACAAGTGCTTGTTTTGGAGTGGCTTTTTCACTCTTGAATTGTGTTTTTTGGGCCAATTGTGTTTTCTTTTCTTTTTATGATCGCAGCACGCTCTGCATCTGGTGTTTTTCCCCCCAAAGAAAACAATTTTTTCTGTCACTGTAAAAAAATATTATAAAAAAAATGTATGTGCAATGGTGTTTCTAATGTGTCCTAATAGTGTTTTATTTACCAATTCTTTTTCTCTATACAGCTCTACAGTAACATTACAGGGGGTACACACTTTCCTATAAAAAATAAAATATGATGGGCATGCAAAAAACGCCAGGTGCTATAACAAAAAGCCTCAAAGCTCCAGGACCAAAACTTTGTGTGAAGGGACCTTTCATACTTTTTTTTTTTTTTTTTACGCGTTGTTGGTGCATTATTTTTGGAGTGTTTTGTCAGTGGCATTTATTTTTAAAAATAGCAGCATGCTACGGCATTTTTTCTTCACATGCACTTCTCAATAGGAAAAAAGAGACGTCAGAAATGTGTGGGGGAAAAAAAAGCCCAAAAAAAAAAAAAGGCTGGAAAAAACCTAATCAAAACCAAATATATGTGCGACTCAAGCATTATAGTGAATGTAATTCTATATAAGGGGTGAATACCGTTGCAAAAATAGAGCAGAGGGTTTACCTGGAACTTAGAGGTGCAACACTGCCCCTGTGCACAATCTGCAAATAGCTCCTTCGTGTGCCATTTAAAATACTGGAATCTCAGTGGAAAAAAATACCTCTGGGTCCCCGGGGAACAGATATGACTACCACCTCTACAGCACCAATTGCTAGACCACTGATGGTAGCTGAACAGAAAATGGTGGCAAAACAAACAAGACATAAAAGTCTTCCAAAAAGTTTTTAACAGCGGTTAAAGGGATTCTGTCACCAGAATTAACCCTATTAAACTAGCTGACATTAGCGATGTGCTAATGTCAGCTGAACCTAACTAGTCTATTCCTACTTTTATCTATGCCCCCGTTACTCCAAAAATATAACTTTTATAATATGCTAATTAGCCTCTAGGTGCAGGGGGGGGGCGTTGTTCCTGCTCCTATAGAGGCTCTGTTCTCCCACCTCTGGCCACTCCCTGCTACTCTAGATTGACAGGGCCATTCAGCGTTGGTCTCCTACTGCCGACCCTGTCTGCCGTCTAAATCTTGCGCCTGCACCGTCCCGTTCAGTATTCGGGGCAGGCAGTGAAGGGCACAGGGTATTCGGCGCAGGATTTCCCCAGCGCACAGGGCCGGCAGTTGGAGGTGAAGGCTGCCTGGCCCTGTCAATCTAGTGTAGCAGGGCGTGGCCAGAGGTGGGAGAACAGAGCCTCTAGGAGCGGGGCAACTCCCCCCCTTCACCTAGAGGCTAATTAGCATATTATAAAAGTTATATTTCTGGAGTAAAAGTAGGAATAGGCTGGTTAGGTTCAACTGACATTAGCGCATCGCTAATGTCTGATAGTTTATTTGATTTAACTCTGGTGACAGAAACCCTTTAAAGTCTTCGCAAAACAGACCAGAAGAGAGGAAGGAAATTAATGAATAATGTTCCAAGAAGTCATATTCCAACCAACTTCCCACAACTAATCCAGCACCTTGCAACATAGTCCCAAATGTCCATATCTTTGAAGAATAAGGGAACATTAGAAAGGGGATTTAATTTAGTGCAGACCCTGGTGTCCTATGAAAACCAGAGGGGCAACTAAATGGCTAAAGATCTTGTAAGGTTCCTTTTCCATATTATGGATCCATATTAATTATGTCTCCAATGAAAAACTTTGACAATACATTTAAATTGCTTTATTAACATGTCAGTTTTTTTATACCTGCATTTTTTACAATACGCTGAAGGTTCCAATTGATCTGCGGGTTGATTATAAAAGTTTTGCACAGTTCATGATTTTTTTTTTTTTTTATCATCCATATTTCTGCAACATAGAATGTAAGAGAACTTGGAGGTTTAAAGGATTGTTTAGAATTTTTTAAAAATGTAAAAAAATAAATAAAAAATTCGGACAAGTCAGAAGATAATCACAGCATGTTATGTGGGTGGTCCAATTGTTTTGATCTGGTTAAAGGGGTTATCCGAGTTAAATAAATTTATGCTAATAACTCTTATAGTATTATATTAAACTATTTTGTAAATCACTTACATTAGCTATTTTGCTCTGTTTAGCCAGTTCACATTTGGGTCATGTGACCCCCAACGTCACCAACCCTGCTCAGGCACTGACGTCTCGTTTACAAGCTTCTCCCTGCTTGAGGGAGTGGCCCAGCTCTGTAAACGAGACGTCAGCCTCTGGTGCCCGCCCCTCTCTCCTCACACTGCCTCTGCGATGGTAAGCAATCGCTCATGCACGATACTGACCAGAGCGGTGATAGATTTTCTCCAGCAGCAGGGTATGTGTCTGGCTCTTTCCCTCACATGGGACAGTTTACATGTTCCCCTCCCGCGTCTGGGGATCGTTATTACAGCCCTGGCACCCTCAACAAGTCCCCATTACACTGTAATGGAGCCCTTGTGTGGTAACGGTGTGGCCTTGTCTATACAAAGGAGAAAGTGCACTGGCACTACTGCACCAGCCACAGAAATTATGTAATTGTGGGGAATTTCTAGTGCCACCAATGCCTATAGGATACTGCATTTTATTCTTAGAAGGGATGCAATTGAGCTCTTAATCTCTGCCTCTGATGCCACCAGATGTAAGGCAGCTATATATATATATATATATATATATATATATATATATATATATATATATATGAAGGACGTATATATGTATGTATGTACGTGTATATGTATGTTCCGCGATCACTCAAAAACGCAACCATCGATTTGAACGAAACTTGGTATACACATTCCTTGCTACCTGGAAAGAAATCTTGTGGGGGTCTCAGCTCTCTAGGACGTACCATTCCTGAGAGATTCCCATAAAATGACCTGCATTAGCCAATACAAGCCTGCAAGTCTCTCTCTTCATATCCCAACTGCCATACACACAGTCGCATGTCCCTGATCAGCCAATAGAGGCTCGCAGGCCCTCAGTCTCCATATACACACAGTTTTACACCAGGTTTCCATAACCACCCAGCCATTTTTCTTCACTGGTGCAGGTCAGCTTTAAAGGGGCAGGGCGTTGTGGATGACACTGTTAAGGGGCAGGTAGGGTGGCTATTCAGGCCACCTAAAAAGATGGACTTAAACCCTGCCCCCAGGTCCTACTAAGCCACGCTCCCTCCCACTCCGCAGCCGACGGGGATTGAACAAATTAAGGTAAAAATAAACTTCTGTCAGCTGCAAAGGTGGGAGGGAGGGTGACTTTCTCCCTGCAGCTCACAGTGCTGCTGTCAGAGTGAGTTGTTCAAAAGAACATCCTTGTGTCCGTCCAGGTCTTGCGCCGGACGGAGGACAGGGAGTCTGAAAGCTGGACTGTCCTGCCTAAAAATGGATCTCTAACCACCCTAGGGGCAGGCTGCTGTGGAGGTCACAGTTAGGCCCCTTTCACACGGGCGTTGCGGGAAAACCCGCAATTTTTCCGCGCGAGTGCAAAACATTGTAATGCGTTTTGCACTCGCGTGAGAAAAATCGCGCATGTTTGGTACCCAAACAAGTCCGGGCTTGGGTTAGGTGTTGTGTAGATGTTATTATTTTCCCTTATAACATGGTTATAAGGGAAAATAATAGCATTCTGAATACAGAATGCTTAGTAGGTGATCAATTGAGGGTTAAAAAAAAATAAAAAAATTAACTCACCTTCTCCTCTTGTTCGCGTAGTTCCCGGTCTCTTCTTTACTTCTTTAATGATGAGCTGTGGGCTAAAGGACCTTTGGTGACGTCAGATCACATGCTCAAATCACATGGTCCATCACCGTGGTGATGGAACATGTGATTGGAGCATGTGATCTGACGTCACCACAGGTCCTAGCCGGTATTTTCATCTTTTGAGGAGTAAAGAAGAGACCGGGAACTACGCGAACAAGAGGAGAAGGTGAGTTAATTTTTTTTTTTTTTTTAAACCCTCAATTGATCACCTACTAAGCACTCTGTATTCAGAATGCTATTATTTTCCCTTATAACCATGTTATAAGGGAAAATAATACAGTGAATAGACTGTCACCTAGCAACCATGCGTGAAAATCGCACCGCATCCACACTTTCTTGCGGATGCTTGCGATTTTCACGCAACCCCATTCACTTCTATGGGGCCTGCGTTGCGTGAAAAACGCAGAATATAGAGCATGCTGCGATTTTCACGCAACGCATAAGTGATGCGTGAAAATCACCACTCATGTGAACAGCCCCATAGAAGTGAATGGGTCGGTATTCAGTGCGGGTGCAATGTGTTCACCTCACGCATCGCATCCGCGCGGAATACTCGCCCGTGTGAAAGGGGCCTTAAGGGAACGGTCCGCTATGGAGGTCAGTGTTAAGTGGCAGATTGCTGTAGAGGCCACTGTTAAGGGGACGGGGTGTTGTGGAAATCACTGTTAAGGAAATGGGGTACTGTGGAGGTTACTAATAAAGGGGCGGCCGCTGTGGAGGTCACTGTTAAAGGGGTGGGCTACTGTGGAGGTCATCGTTAAGGGGGCAAGATGCTGTCCAGGTCACAGTCACTGATAAGGAGGCGGGATGCAGTGGAGGTCCCATTTTAAGGGAACAGAGCTCTGTAGAGATCACTGTTAAGGGGGCGGGTTATTGTGGAAATGACTTAAGACTGGGTACTGTGGAGGTCACTAATAAACAGGCGGCCACTGTGGAGGTCACTGTTAAAGGGGAGGGCGCTGTGGATGTTACCGTTAAGGGGCAGGCCGCTGTGGAGGTCACTGTTGAAGGGGTGGGGTACTGTAGAGGTCACTGTTATTGTGGATACTGTCTATCTTTTAACGACACACACAAACATTAAATGAAATAGATGAAATGATGAATAAATCCTTCTGCTATATATACAAATAAGAACGTATGTATGTTCTGCGATCACTCAAAAACGCAACCATCGTTTTCAACAAAACAGATGTTACTGTTAAGGGGGCAGGCCGCTGTGGAGGTCACTTTTAAGGGGGCAGGAGCCACTATTAAAGGGGCAACTGTTGTGGAGGTCACTGTTAAGGCAGCGGAGTACTGTGGAGGTCACTGTTTAGGGGGTGGGCCCCTGAGGAGGTCACTGTCAAGGGACTCGGGAGTGGGGTGCTATGAAACTCACTGTTAAAGGGGCGGGCTGCTGTAAAGGTCAAAGTTAAGGGGATGGGCTGCTGTAGAGGTCCCATTTTAAGGAGTCGGGGCACTGTGTAGTTTACTGTTAAAGGGGCGGGGTGCTGTAGAGATCACTGTTATGGGGGATACTGTCTATATCTTTTAACGACACACACAAACAATAAATGAAATAGATGAAATATACCCGTGCGAAGCCGGGTCCTTCTGCAAGTCGGATATTAAATAAGCCAGCACCTCATCTGCAGACAGCTGTTTCGGGGTGATTGCCCCTCATCAGTGCAGAACAGAGGAGCATATATGGCCTACAAGTCTCCTCACACTGATTAAGGCGCTCCCTCTCTAAGGAGAGATAGTACCCCCCAAATCCTGACTTAGGGCTCATGCAAACAACCTTATGTATTTTGCGGTCCGCAAAAAACGGATCCGCAAAAAAATACAGATGACGTTCATGTGCATTCCATATTTTGCAGAATGGAATAGCTGGCCCCTAATAGAACAGTAATATCCTTGTCTGTAATGCCGGCAATAATAGAACAAGTTTTATTTTTTTGCGCAACGGAAATACGGAACGCACTCAGTATTTTTTTTTTTTGCGGACCCATATGGTCCTCAAAAAAAAAAAAAAAAAGCAGGACGACACGGAAAGAAAATCCGTTCGTGTGCATGAGACCTTAGGCCTATCATCCAGTTGAACCAGTACTCTCTGTTCTGCACTAATGAGGAGCAATCACCAGGAAACCGCTATCTGCAGATGAGGTGCTGGCTTATTATATATCCGAGTCATGTCTCAAGGCCTATTTAAAGGGTCAAACATTGACTTACAGGATAGCTGCCTTACATCTGCTGGCATTAGAGGCACAACTTTTTCAGAGCTAATTTGCATTCCTTTCTTCCCAGAATTCTAGAGAAGCAATTAAGGCCTATAAGTCTCCTCACACCGACTAAGGGTACTTTCACACTTTTAAAGTTTTTCAGTATTACGTTCCGTCATAGGGGCTCAATACCGGGAAAAAAAACTGATCAGTTTTATCCCAATGCATTCTGAATGGAGAGCAATCCGTTCAGTATGCATCAGGAGTAGAGATGAGCGAACTTCTGTTTTAAGTTCGGCGTCTAAAGTTCGGCTTCCGGTTAGCGGAGGATCCCGATATGGATTCCGAATTCCGTTGTGGTCCGTGGTAGCGAATCAATAATGGCCATTATTGATTCTGCTACCACGGACCACAACGGAATTCGGAATCCATATCGGGATCCTCCGCTAACCGGAAGCCGAACTTTAGACGCCGAACTTAAAACAGAAGTTCGCTCATCTCTAATCAGGAGGTCTTCACTCCAGTCACTCATACGGTATTTGACCAGAGAAAATTTTCTCCAGAAAAAATTCCGGAACACTCGCCGGGAAGCAGGATCCGGCATTATTTTCCATTTAAATGCATTAATGCCAAGTGTTCCGGCAAAATGGATCCGGTTTTATGGTCTGTGCATGTGCAGACCTTTAAAAAAAAAAAATTCAAAAATAAATAAATACCGGATCCGGTGTTTCAATGCATTTGTTAGATGGATCCGCATCTGGAACCGTCTACAAATGCTATCCGTTTGCACATGGATTTCCGGATCTGGCAGGCAATTCTGTCGCCGGAACCGGATATTCACAACGCAAGTGTGAAAGTACGCTAAGGCGCTCTCTCCCCAAGGACAGCTAGCACGCTCCAAATCCTGCATTTTTTTCTGGAACCTAATATTACGGGTTTTTGTGGTGGTGTTGCTGGTACTACTGCAGTGGCCCAGCAGATCAGTGCTAGAAGCCGTTTTTCAAGAGTCAAATATTGTGATTTAATGTTATGCACTGCGTATCCCAACAGTGTATGGACAATAAACAGTCTAGTTTTCAGGGTGATGGGCTGGTCCCACCCCCTGGCGATTAGAAAGTCTAGGTTGAGCAAAGCAAGAGGAAAGACCTGCATGTGTGAGCTCTGTGTGAACCACCAATGACCAGCTGGATTCAGACCATACTGCACATTTATGGCACTAAGACTTTTCTGGAGTGGAAAGGGTATAATGCTTGCTACACTTTCAGAGCTGCAACCGGGAAAAGCAGAAAGAGTTAACGAGAACAGAACTGTATGCCTGTGGTTATTTGGGAAGATTGCAAAGGGAACTTAGAGCGAGACTTACGGAGGATTACTACTATCATTGCTACTGCCTATACACAGACTTGATTTATTGCAACCCAACGGCCTTGTCATTGACCCAATCATTCACCAGCCCTCCATCTATTCCTGCTCTCCTGCCTAGCACTCTGCCAACCATCAAGGGCACACCTTCAGACAGGTGACCTCTGAGGGAAGAACGGATGCGCCCTCCACTGCGATACACCATCGCTCTCGTCAGTGCCACAACTACCACTCCTCTCCCGGCCGCTGCACGGAACTACTGTGGGCCTGTGACATAACATGGGGCAGCACAAATACACTGAGGTCATCAAAATTTGATTCCACCTAAGACTTGGAGGTGATATCTGGGAGCGAAAGAGCTAAATCAATGTTGGTGGAAGTCCCTGGTTCAAAACTTTGTTGAGCTCTTGAACAGTGCCATACTATGCACTGCTAATTTATAGGCTATGGGCTCCCTTAGAGCTAATTACATGTATTGTGGGCTAAAACAAATAGGCTTTCATTAAAAATTTAGCTTTGTTTGTCTTCTACGGTTCAAAATGCATAGCCGCAGCAAAATGTCATTCTATGATAAATCCGCCAGACTGGCTGTATGAGGGCTCGGTCTCCAGCCCTTCTTCCTCTCCTTATAAGCTAATTTATTATCTCAAAGTTATACTGAAATATCAGGTATAAAAACTGTTCATGAGAGAGGGGCTGCAGACCGCGCTGCTAAATCTGTCAGACTGACTATCACAGAATGAAAACTTTGTAGCTACTGTATACTGGGAAACTAAAAAGCTGCAGAAGCCCCAAATGAAGCAACATTTTTAAATAAAACCTGTAAATAAAAACCTCGTTATTTGCAATATCTCTGCTTGCTGTCAGTGAATGTCTAGCTCAGTGAGGTGAGTTAAAGGGGTTTTCCTGCCATATATACTGATGGCCTATCGTCAGGATAGGTCATCAATATCTGACCAGCAGGGGGCCAACACCCGTCACTCCCACTGATCAGCTGTTTGAAGAGGAGGCGGTGCTCCATGCGTCTGCCTTCAAGCAGCGGCGCAACGTAATTACAAGTATTCGCTCAAGTGAATGGAGTGAGTATTTGTAATAACACTGCGCTTCCGAGACTAAGTGCAGCCTAATGAAGAGGAGTAGTGCTGTGTCGGAACACTGCCGATCAGATATGGATGACAGATATATATATATATATATACATACACACACACACACACATACACACACATACAGCAGAACAACCCATTTAAGTCTCTGAATATAAAAAGGTTTCCTCTGACAGCAAGAAGAGCTCTAGAAAATGGTAAAGAATTCAAAAAGGAAAAACTATGTATATTCCTAATATACAAGGATTATTTTCTATTTATTTATTAAGACCGTGTTGCACAGTTAAAGGGGTTTTCCGGTTACAGAAAGTTATGCCCTAGCCACAGGACAGGGGATAACTATTAGATCGGTGGGAGTCTGGAAACGTGCGGCGTCGCTCCATTCATTTCTATGGGAGTTCCAGAGATGGCCTAGCGCTGTACTCTGCTATCTGCGGCCCTCCTGATCGGTGGGGTCCCTGTGGTAGGACCCCAACTCTGTGGATAGGGGACAACCTTCTATAGTCAGAAAACCCCTTTAATTTCCTAAATTGGGGCGATTTCTGTAGAAGGATCCTCAATACGAGAAGTCACATGTGTAACCAAAATCTTAGTGGTACAGGAGAGGAACTGCGATGACAAATCTTGGGTTAAGCCAATCATCTACATTTCCTTAAGTGAAGAGAGAGGCCACTGGTAGCTCCTCTCTATACCCGGCATGCAATGTGGCGGTAGACAGACTGGCAGACATTACCCTGAAGGGCCTCCTTTGCCCGTGCCAACTCCTGCTCTTTCTGCACCAGCTGCACCTTGAGCTCCGTAACAGAGAGTACCTCTGCCGACCGGCTGTCATGCGACTCCTCCAGGTCCTTTGCTAACATTTCCTTCATTTGTCGGAGCAAGTGGACCTCATCCTGCAGCTGTGACACCTCCTCCCTTAGCAGCACTGTAAATGAAAGGAAAGACAAGGTTACAAGGGTAGAAGGGGCTGCAATTTCTGCAGAAATATCTGACCGACGTGTAAAAGAAAATCAATACATCCTTTATCAATAGCTGATCTAAAATGCTCCTCTTGAGGTTTCACCAGTGCGATAGGAGATGGAGAAGACTGCTTTCATTTCTCGCATCTCACCAGTCAGACTGCGCCAAATCCCTGGCATCCACCCATTACCCACGACACCCTGGAGGTGAGGGACGTCATCCTAGTGCTTCTGGTAGAACCTGTTTGGATGGTTAATACTACAAGTGTGAACACTCAGCGTAAATCACTGGTCAATTAATTCTCTGAGTCATAGGTTTGTACAAAAGATAATCCTGGATGATTAGAGAGACAATGGAATGTCCCACACTTCACGAAATATCTGTCATTGTGTCAATGTAACAATCCCATATCTACTCAGCGGCTCAACAGTCAGTGCGCGAGGACAAAGGGCAAGATTTCATCGTCACCCCAAAAGGTTACCGAGATACTTTCCATCTTGGTGACAGAATTCTATGTTGATGGCTTCATTTTAAAAAGAGATGTGCAGTTCCCCTGGGTGGAGCCTAACTATGAAGATACCGGAGGCTATAACGGGAGAACGGAGCGGCGCCCGGGGATAACAGTAAGTGCAGGGGGATCCCTGGGCGCCACTCTACACGTCTGTATAGTTAGTTTAGATGTTTTATTCTAGTGAAAGGTCCTCTTTAACCTCTAACATAAAAAAAAAATGTAAAAGCAAGCCTGGAATCTCTAAGCAAACAAAAGAGTTCTTCCAGGATCCTACTTCATGGGTCTGTGAGCAGGAGGGAGCTGCGCTTATGAGATCTGTTAGTCTTGCTGTGGTAAATATCTTATAGTGTGAATGTCTACCATGACCTGTTATCTTCTCAAATTCAAGAGAATGAACGGAAAATCCAGTTGGAAGTCTGCAAACCCCTACAACTCCCAATCTGCCTTTTAGACTTGGACATTTTTATACCACAAAAAGTGAAGGCCACAGTAGAAGCCAAAATAACTTCTGCTTACTTGGCCATTGCCAATCTATGCCAGTCTGACCTCATGCACTGGTCACGTTAATATTTTATGCAGAACTAGCTTTACATGTCCTGTGATGGCCAGTATGGAAGACATTACAGCACCCACTGGGGGTGCCAAAAAACTTTCTAGATTAGCGTATAATAGATCAAACTTCAAGTGCCCCTAATAGGTTGGATTTAGTTACTGTCGCAGTGGCATTAGTCCATTTTATACCTGCCACAGGAGTCTCCTCAAATGCTGGAAATTACACACACACTGTCTTAAAGACCGGAACAGGAATTCAGTGAAATTAAGCTAGTTTCACAAGACCTTAAAGGGGTTGTACAAAAATCTGAAAAACAGTCACAGATTTACTACTTGTAATAAATAGACTCTTCACTGACTGTTGGTTGGCTTACTTTGAGGCAGATATTCAAGCCAGAACTGTTCCAAGATTTTGGTGCAAAATAGTGAATCTTAAGTTCGCCCCAGGTGACCATTTCTTTTAAAAAGGGCCTGCGGCACACCGGCCCGCATAGAAGGTGTGATGGGAATGTTGGAGGATGGAAAAGGTGGCTAAGGCCTCTTTCACACTTGCGTTGTCAGGATCCGGCGTGTACTCCACTTGCCGGAATTACACGCCGGATCCGGAAAAACGGAAGTGTACTGAAAGCATTTGAAGACGGATCCGTCTTCAAAATGCGTTCAGTGTTACTATGGCAGCCAGGACACTATTAAAGTCCTGGTTGCCATAGTAGGAGCGGTATACTTACAGTCCGCGCGGCTCCCGGGGCGCTCCAGAATTACGTCAGAGCGCCCCATGCGCATGGATGACGTGCCATGCGATCACGTGATCCATGCGCTTGGGGCGCCCTGACGTCACTCTGGAGCGCCCCGGGAGCCGCACGGACGGTAAGTATGCTGCTCCCCCGCTCCACTTTACCATGGCTGCCAGGACTTTAGCGTCCCGGCAGCCATGGTAACCATTCAGAAAAAGCTAAACGTCGGATCTGGCAATGCGCCGAAACGACGTTTAGCTTAAGGCCGGATCCGGATCAATGCCTTTCAATGGGCATTAATTCCGGATCCGGCCTTGCGGCAAGTCTTCAGGATTTTTGGCCGGAGTAAAAAGCGCAGCATGCTGCGGTATTTTCTCTGGCCAAAAAACGTTCCGTTCCAGAACTGAAGACATCCTGATGCATCCTGAACAGATTTCACTCCATTCAGAATGCATTAGGATAAAACTGATCAGGATTCTTCCGGCATAGAGCCCCGACGACGAAACTCTATGCCGGAAGAAAAGAACGCAGGTGTGAAAGAGCCCTAAGACAATTGAGGGTGGTTGTAGTCCTTCTGGTAATCCCATAGGCCGCAGCTGCAGGGGATGAAGGGGCGCAACTTATGTTCCCCCTTGTGGAACACCGTGGACTTTGAGCTCTGGCCTGGTGATTACTGGGGTCAGGGCCGGCGCCACCTGTAAGGCAACTTAGGCAGCCGCCTAGGGCGCAATTTAGCAGGGGGCGCCGGAACCGTGCGGTTTAAAAAAAAAACAAAAACCCTCATGCTGCGCCGCTGCTCTAGTAAGCAGGGTCGGCGCTTCCATAGAGTCCTTAGGGGCGCCGGCCCGCAACTTACTATAGGCAGGAGTCAGGACTGTGGACACTGAGATGAGCGCTTCCATTGAAGGCACATGAAGCGCTCATCTCCAGTCATCTGTATCGCCGTCCTCAGGACAGCGATACAGATGGCTGTGCAGCAGGGGAGGGAGAGGTGTGTCCCTTCCCCTTCCTCTGATAGGCTGCCGGCCTAGTGCCTGCAGCCTATCAGAGGCCGGCACAGGTGGCGCAGAAAATCACGGAAAACGGAACAACGGCCACGGGTGCACACAACGGTCGTGTGCATGAGGCCTTAATAAAACATCTAGAAAAGGAGGCATGGCTGTTTGTCTGCCTTCTAGAGATGTTCTCTGTGTTGAGCTATGATGTATAACTCGTCCCTAGCTGCATTGCCTAAGGCCTCATGCACACGACCGTTGTGTGCATCCGTGGCCGTTTTCTTTTCGCAGACCCATTGACTTTCAATGGGTCCGTGGAAAAATCTGAAAATGCACCGTTTTGCAGCCGCATCCGTGAGCAGAGTTTCCTGTCCGTCAAAAAAATATGACCTGTCCTATTTTTTTGACGGACAATGGTTCACGGACCCATTCAAGTCAATGGGTCCGTGAAAGAACACGGATGCACACAAGATTGACATCCGCGTCCGTAGGTTACTTTCATACAGACTGATCCGAAGATCCGTCTGCATAAAAGCTTTTTCTGAGCTGAGTTTTCACTTCGTGAAAACTCATATCAGACAGTATATTCTAACACAGAGGCGTTCCCATAGTGATGGGGACGCTTCTAGTTAGAATATACTACGAACTGTGTACATGACTGCCCCTGCTGCCTGGCAGCACCCGATCTCTTACAGGGGGCTGTGATCCGCACAATTAACCCCTCAGGTGCTGCACCTAAAGGGTTAATTGTGCATATCATAGCCCCCTATAAGAGATCAGGGGCTGCCAGGCAGCAGGGGGCAGACCCCCCCTCCCTCCCCAGTTTTAATTTCATTGGTGGCCAGTGCAGCCCCCCCCCCCCCTCTATTGTAATATCATTGATGGCCAGTGTGCGGCCTCCCCCCGCCCCCTCCCTTTATTGTATTATCATTGATGGCCAGTGTGCAGCCCCCCCCCGGCCCCCCTCTATTGTATTAATATCATTGGTGGCCAGTGTGCGACCTCCCCTCTCATCCCCCCCCCCATCCCGATCATTGGTGGCAGCGGAGATTCCAATCGGAGTCCCAGTTTAATCGCTCTGGGGCTCCGATCGGTAACCATGGCAACAGGACGCTACTGCAGGCCTGTTTGCCATGGTTACTTAGCAATATTACAATATTAGAAGCATCATACTTACCTGCTGCGATGTCTGTGACCGGCCGGGAGCTCCTCCTACTGGTAAGTGACAGGTCTGTGCGGCGCATTGCTTAATGATCTGTCACTTACCAGTAGGAGGAGCTCCCGGCCGGTCACAGACATCGCAGCAGGTAAGTATGATGCTTCTAATATTGTAATATCGCTAAGTAACCATGGCAACCAGGCCTGCAGTAGCTTCCTGGTTGCCATGGTTACCAATCGGAGCCCCAGAGCGATTAAACTGGGACTCCGATCGGAATCTCCGCTGCCACCAATGATGGGGTGGGGGGGGGGAGGGGGGAGGCCACACACTGGCCACCTATGATATTAATACAATAGAGGGGGGGCCAGGGGGGGGGGGCACTGGCCACCAATGATATTACAATAGAGGGGGGGGGGGCCGCACACTGGCCACCAATGATATTCAAACTGGGGAGGGAGGGGGGTCTTGCCCCCTGCTGCCTGGCAGCCCCTGATCTCTTACAGGGGGCTATGATACGCACAATTAACCCCTTCCCTCAGGGTTAATTGTGCTGATCACAGCCCCCTGTAAAAGATCGGGTGCTGCCAGGCAGCAGGGGGCAGTCATGTACACCGTTTGTAGTATATTCTAACTAGAAGCGTCCCCATCACTATGGGAACGCCTCTGTGTTAGAATATACTGTCGGATAGGAGTTTCACGATGTAACTCAAATCCGATGGTATATTCTAACAGAGGCGTTCCCATGGTGATGGGGACGCTTCAAGTTAAAATATACCATCGGATTGGAGAAAACTCCAATCCTATGGTATATTAACTCCTGACTTTACATTGAAAGTCAATGGGGGACGGATCCGTTTGAAATTGCACCATATTGTGTCAACGTCAAACGGATCCGTCCCCATTGACTTGCATTGTAATTCAGGACGGATCCGTTTGGCTCCGCACGGCCAGGCGGACACCAAAGCAACTTTTTTTTCATGTCCGTGGATCCTCCAAAAATGGAACCCGTTTTTGCGGACCGCAAAAAAAAACGGTCGTGTGCACGAGGCCTAAGGGTAAGAACCCACAGTGTGCCTGGCCACGTTTGGCCAAGCCAACCACGGCAACCAATGCAGCTGTGGGTGGCCGTGGCTTGGCATCATGGAGTCATACCCTAATTGAGATCGTTTGTTACCATCTTTCCTGCACCTCAGCCTATTCAGACTAGCTGCTGTGCATGTGCACAAACCCATCACAACTCACCACAAAGTCAGTGCAGATTATTTGCATTAGATCAATGACAAAACTACAAACTAAACCACAAGTGAGGAAAAGACACAGAGCTTGTTAGAAATGACTGATATTGTAAGATTAGGATTTTTTTTCACAATATCTTATGACCTCGACAAGACAAATTTCATTTTTTATTCGTATATTGCCACAAAAATGATGTCTTGGAAGCACAGTAAAAACACATCTAACCTTCACAAACTACATATTTTCTAAATTATAGCTCCCAAGATGTAAATTACAGACTTTCTCCACCCAAATGCAAAAAAAATAAAAAATTACATGTGCTTAGAAGTGTGAGGCAAAATATTACTCACTGGGATTCTTTTCTCAAGAACCTTGAAAACCAAGTAGTGATTTACAAAAAGTTATTTGTTTGAATTGCCCATTTAGGAGCAATGTACACAAAAAACGTAGGCCAGTTTCACATGAACATATTGGGTCTGGGATACATGCTCTGTCTGATGGTCATATTTACGACCTGAACTCCCGGCATCATAGTGATTTATGGAGATGTGAGAACAGACCAGTGGTCAGGCAAGAACATTATAAATCATGAAGAAGCCGTAACTCTGGGTTAGGCAAGCGGCGGTCAGTCCAGGAAATGTGGCCAAACGGGAAAAATTTCCCAGACTGAAGACGCTTGTGTAAAACTGGCCTTAGTCTTTGCAGCAGCATCTCTGGATACATTTCCAACAATTTTTGTTAGGCTACTTTCACACTCGTGTTTGGTGCGGATCAGTCATGGATCTGCACAGATGGATCCGTTCAGATAATACAAACGTCTGCATCCGTTCAGAACAGATCCATTTGTATTATCTTGAAAGTCAATGGAGGACGGATCCGTTTTCTATTGCGCCAGATTGTATCATAGAAAACGGATCCGTCCCTATTGACTTACATTTTGTGTCTGAACGGATCCGTTTGGCTCAGTTTCGTCAGACGGACACCAAAACGCTGCAGGCAGTGTTTTGGTGTCCGCCTCCGAAGCGGAATTGAGACGGAACGGAGGCAGACTGAGGCATTCTGAGCGGATCCTTATCCATTCAGAATGCAAACTGATCCGTTTTGGACCGCTTGTGAGAGCCCTGAACGGATCTCACAAATGGAAAGCCAAAAGGCCAGTGTGAAAGTAGCCTTAGTAGGGTCCCCCATCAAACAGATCACAGGTGTCCTGCAGCCCTAGCCCCAGTGGTCAGCTGTAATGTGTAGAGAAAATTGGGTGGTAAATTTACCACATCGCTGCAGCACTACCAGGAGAAATGAAGAATTACACAGTTCCTATTGAACTCAATTATCCATCCATGCCTCTCCAATCTGGCTGACTGATGAGGGTCCTAAATGGAAGACCCCCTTCACATTGTTTATAAGGCTGCATAGATAGTGTGATGTGCCACCTAAGAGCACATCAAGCTGTGTGAAAGGTCAAAGAAAATGAAAGGTTGAGTTGTTTTTTTTTAGTTAAACGGGTTTTGCAACTGTTTTCGGCTACATTCACACGACTATGTATTTTGCGGTCTGCAAAACGCGGATCCGCAAAAATACGGATGACGTCCATGTGATATCTATGTTGCATCCGTTTAGTTTTTTTGCGTATCCATGGTCACAATGCCTATCCTTGTCAGCAAAACGGGCAACAATAGGACATTCTCCATATTTTTTGCGCGGCTAGGCAACAGACATACGTATGCGGACAGCACATGAAATGAATGGGTCCTCATCCAATCCGCAAAAAACGGAACGGACAGGGAAACAAAATAAGATTGTGTGAATGTAGCCTTATCCTGATGACCTGTCCACAGGATAGGGTCAGTGTCTGATTGGTGGGAGTTCGACACTTGAAACCCCTACCAATCAGCCAATAAGTAGGCTGTGGTGCTTCAGTGAGTGCTGGAGCACCATGGCCTTCTCACAACTTACCCTAGGCCAGTGACGTCATTTTCATTGGTCACATTACCTAGGTGCAGATTAGTCCCATTCAAGTGAATGAGGATGATCTGCAATACCAAGCAGAGCCACTATACAATGTACAGCGCTGTGCTTGGTAAGCAGCAAGTAGGCCTCAGTGCTCACTGGAACCCCGCGGTCTCCTCAAACCGTTGATTGGCGGGGCGGTCCTGGGTGTCCGAACCCACTGATCTGATACTAATGACTTCTCCTGAGGATAGAGGTTATTTTTTAACATAGAAATTAAATGGAAAAAGCCAGAAATTAGGAATGGTAAAAAGTAAATTTTGCATTGAGGAGTCTCAGCGGTCTCTATGTTGTGTTGAGCCATAATATGTATACAAAAGAAAAATATAATAAAAGGAAGCAGCTGTGGTGGTCAACCATCCAAATTTTAGGAATGCTCATATTACTGTACAACCATCACCACCCAGTCCTGCCTACAAAAAGTCAATGGGGGGGTTCTAAAAGTCTGACAAAGGATGTGGTGGGAGAACTGAGCCAAGTTTCTGACTGTGGAATATTTGTGTTTCCCCCCGTTTATAAGGGCTCCTCGATAATGGAACTGAGGGCATGTGGCGGTCCAGTAGAGGCTCTATGCACCTTTATGGCAGTCCTATTAGGGCTCCGTCGTAACACAGATGTGAGCGAGCCCTTATTGGAAGTCAAACTATGACCTTTCACATGATATTAATCTTTTGGGTGTTTAGACTGGCCAATCATCATTATGATCCCCAGAAAAACTGGGCTGTTGATAATTTGTTTATTTCTATGTTACAAAGCAACCACATCACCATGAATGAAATGCAGATAGCCATCTATAGATCACTGTGATATGTGATCTACTCGCCTTCGCATTCAAATGAATAAAGTTAACCATATGAAATGCTGATGGACCCCAGAGTTAACACAAGCAAGACCATATTGATCAGTGTTTCAGCATAATATGCCCTCAGACGTGCAGACTGGATCAATAAATGCCGAGTTGCATTAAGTCCAAGGGGAAGTGTCACGCTATTTCGGATATTGCAACAGCTATGTCTGTGGGGACCTTGGCACATGGCTCATCCGCTGACAAGGATGCTAAGGAAGGAGCCAATAGCTAAAGTACTATCACAATACCCTTGACATATCCAGTCTGCTAAAAATATGTGATTTATTTAGGAAAGCTCCTTGCAAATTTCAAAAGGTCCATGTATAAGTGTTTCGATCTCTAAGGATTTTCAGAGAAGTCATGCTTCATTCTTCAGTGTATCTAATGCATTAGAATGCTTGTTTGCTCTTTAAAGGATGACCAAAGTATCAGGCTACAAAAAAAAAAAAATTAAAAAAATTATACAGGAACTTGCTGAGCAACAAGTAAGAAGAAAAAGACGACAACTTCAGCTCACTTGAAGATTCATAAAGCAGTTTGCTACCTGCTGATAGGACTAAGGGTCCATTCACACGTCCGTTTTTGCTTTCCTGATCTGTTCCGTTTTATGCGGAACAGATCTGGACCAGTTCTGTACCCATTCATTTTCAATGGGTCCTGGAAAAAAAAAATAATCGGACAGCACAATGTGTGCTGTCAGTTTCCGTTGTTCCGTTCCGCATGTCCGAAAAAATATAAAACTTGTCCTATTCTTTTCCGCAAAAATCGGATCCTGGACCAATACAAAGTCAATGGATCCGCAAAAAACAGAAGACATTCGTATGTCATCCGTTTTATGCGGATTCCGTTCCTGGAAATTAAATGGCACCTGGAGGTAACACATAACTAGACTTTTATTCACTTTTTTTTTTTCAAATTTTTTTCAAAGAAATCCAAATAACTTTATTTGCTTATTGAAATTTATACATGTTTCCGTTTTTTGCGGATCCGACATACGGAAACACTTTCAGGAACAACGGATCCGCAAAAAACGGACCGAAAATCGGGATATAGAAAAATACTGACGTGTGAATGTAGCCTTATTGTTGCTTCTCCACTATGTCATCAAAGTCAATAGCAGGCCACTGAAAACCACAAAGCCTTGATGGGAGCATGTGAATATGGGACGGGGCAACCAAGAAATGTCAGTTTGTCCCACTGGGGAAGTCATAACACAAACTCATGAGCCCCTAGAGGTTTGATGGAACAGCAGTGTTCTCCAGAAAGTTGCAGAACAAGAAGACGAAAACTTCAAGTCGCTTGAAGATTCATAAAGCAGTGGGCTACATGCCTGTTAGGTAGCAGGACTTATTGCTGCTTCGCCAGAATGTTGCACTAGGCCATCAAAGTCCATAGCAGCCCACTGGAAAACCGAAAATCCTTGATGGGAGCATGTGAGTATGGGATGTGTCAACCAAGAAACGCAACTATGGCCCACCAATGAAGTCATACCACAAACACGAGTCACTAGAGGTTTAATGAAACAGTAGTGTGACCCTAAGGCTGGGTTCACACGGGCGTTGCGGGAAAATGTGCGGGTGCGTTGCGGGAACACCCGCGATTTTTCCGCGCGAGTGCAAAACATTGTAATGCGTTTTGCACTCGCGTGAGAAAAATCGCGCATGTTTGGTACCCAAACCCGAACTTCTTCACAGAAGTTCGGGCTTGGGATCGGTGTTCTGTAGATTGTATTATTTCCCCTTATAACAGTTATAAGGGAAAATAATAGCATTCTGAATACGGAATGCATAGTAAAATAGCGCTGGAGGGGTTAAAAAATAAATAAAAATAATTTAACTCACCTTAGTCCACTTGATCGCGTAGCCCGGCATCTCCTTCTGTCTTCTTTGCTGAACAGGACCTGTGGTGAGCATTAATTACAGGTAAAGGACCTGTGGTGACGTCACTCCGGTCATCACATGATCCATCACCAAGGTAAAAGATCATGTGATGGATCATGTGATGAAAGGAGTGACGTCACCAAAGGTCCTTTACCTGTAATTAATGCTCACCACAGGTCCTGTTCAGCAAAGGAGACAGAAGGAGATGCCGGGCCGCGATCAAGTGGACTAAGGTGAGTTAAATATATATATTTTTTTAACCCCTCCAGCACTCGTTTACTATGCATTCTGTATTCAGAATGCTATTATTTTCCCTTATAAACATGTTATAAGGGAAAAAAAATAATGATCGGGTGCGCAAAAATCGCACCGCATCCGCACTTGCTTGCGGATGCTTGCGATTTTCACGCAACCCCATTCACTTCTATGGGGCCTGCGTTGCGTGAAAAACGCAGAATATAGAGCATGCTGCGATTTTCACGCAACGCACAAGTGATGCGTGAAAATCCCAACTCATGTGAACAGCCCCATAGAAATTAAAGGGTCGGTATTCAGTGCGGGTGCAATGTGTTCACCTCACGCATCGCATCCGCGCGGAATACTTGCCCGTGTGAAAGGGGCCTAAAAGATTGATTTATTAACTGCATCAAGTAAATGTATCCCAGCATGCAATACTATCATCCCCTCTCGAGGATTCTGAGATGTGCTTTTAGTTGATCTCTACCTACTTTAAAACACCTCAAAGGACAAAGATCTTCTTATCCTCTGTACAAAGACAGAACTTTATGTATTTCCAAAGATGTTAAAATTCAATCTTTCCTTGTTGGTAGACAGTTCAGCATTGACTAGCTTCTTGCATTATTCAAGATATTTATAAAAATTTATGCATTTTAGAACTTGAGTTTAAAACGATCTTTTGGCCAACTAAAAGACCTTGAGAAATTTGATAAAACTTTGGTAAAGGTTGAGAAGTTTGGCATACATATATCTGCTTCCTCTGAACTAGTCAAGTCATCATTCTCCAATCTGTACAGAGGAGGACTTCAAAGATCCAGCAGATACCTTAGATTTCCTATGATATGGTTATCTATACCTGGACCTTAAAAGAGGAGATAATTATAGCTGACCATACATGAGATTTAAAATGGCCAGCAGAAGGATGACTGATTAAACAGTCATCATTAAGCCCCATTAACATGACCGTATTTTTGGTCTGCATCTGATTCACATTTTTTTTTGCAGATCACACACAGACCCATTCATTTCTATGGTCTGCAAAAACAAAATAAATAAATGAATGAAAACCAACATCACACCGAGTGCTGTCCGCATCCATATGTCCATTCTGCAGTCCTGAATAAACGATAGAACATGTCCCATTCTTGTCGGCAGTCATCTGTATTTTTTGTGGATCTGCATTTCAGATAATCCTGGAAAAACAGCGCATACATTTTTCTGAAAATAATCAGTGGATTCGCTAAATACAGACAACTTCTGTGTGCAATCTGTATTTTTCTCGTTCCCATTACTAGAAATTACTTTTGTCTGCAAGACAGACAAGAATAGGACATGTTCTATAGGGCTGCAGTAAACGATTATTTTAGAAATAGAGTATTCTATCAATTTGTACGATTAATTGAGTATTCTAATAGGAAAAAATGAATAGACTGTTTTCCTTTATAAAAACTCATCAGACCCCCGCCATCAGTCCCCAACACCCTTTGCTCCCCCTTGGTCATCAGCCCCAGTGCCTTCAGCTCCCCCGACCGTGCCATCAGCTCACTCCCACCCCAGTGCCATCAGCTCGCTCCCACCCCAGTGAGAAGCATTGGGTGCCTACAAGTTGTCATCCCCTGAATGTGAAAAAGAATACTTCCGTTAACTGACAGCAAGCAGAGATCTTAAAACCGGTGAGGAATTGATGCTACGTAGATTACAAAGTTGCAGAACTTTCACATAGGTTATCTGAGTCTGGGAGATAACACCTATGGGCCCCAGGGAGGGGAAAGCGTGATCACAGCCTAAGTAACATATATATATCTATATCTATCTATATCTATCTATCTATATCCATCTATCTCTATATCTATATCTATCTCTATCTATCTCTATCTCTATCTATATCTATCTCTATCTATCTATCACACATTCCCCTAGCCCTTCTGCCGAGCCCTTGTGTCAGTCTGGATGAGCAGTCTTGTACATTTAGCTTTATGGCTACACTTTAAAAATCAGCACAGCATCTTGATGCACACGGTGCGTACAGCCATATGACAGTGGCGCCAGACCTCGCGGCCGGGTAGATCTGCGGGTTTCTTGCAGATTCACATTTATGAGCAGATCCTACGAGCGTGTCACAAACGTAAAGCAAAGACCCCAATGCCCCATCTAGTGCCCTGCCAAGAACTTCAGCAATTAAATGGTGGGGAAGGGAAATGGTGATGAGCGCATGGCATTCTCCCCAGGGCCCGGCCGACAAACAGATCTTTCATCTACAGAGGAGCCGGGAGAATGTGCAGCGGGGTGCGGGCCGTCGGGTGACCACAGAGCGGTAAGTAATAGAAAGCACTTAAAAAAAATTTGCATCGAGGATTTTTTTGTGTCGAATTACTCGATTCAATCGAGTGATCGTTTCAGCCCTAATGTTCTATAATTTCAGGAAAAGACACACAGACCTGGACAGTACACAGAAGACATCCATGTGGTGTCCATTTTGTTTACGGACCTACAGAAATGAATGGGTCCGTGTGCAAAATACGGGCATGTGCATGAGGTCTCATTAATGGAGGACAGGTAAGCAGCTCCTGGATACCTTCAGAGTTTCTCATCCCAAGGGAGAACAAAACTTGCAATTGGCTGAAAAACCCAACTTGGCAGATCCTGCAACAGCCCAAAAACGCACATCTGGCTGAGGCTAAAGTCTTTGAGCAGATGAAACTATAACCAAGGGTTTACTACTGGCCATTCATCCAATAGATTCTGAGGTGAAACAGAAAAATTTCAAGTCAAAAAAGTCATACGGCTGGAGAATGCAGGACCCTCAATCTGATCATCAGAATGAGCCACATGTCAGGTAGGTGCAAATGTTGGCTACTCATTTTAAGACGGGTTGCCAATACTCTCATTTTAGGTCAGAAAAACCCCGCCTGCCCTGCCACCTGCAAAACTGGTGAAGGCCCCGGTTATTTATCATCCCATAATATTTATCCAAACCAGACTGCAAAAGGGCGTTTCCGAAATGATCAAGAAACAGAACCAATAGAAAAACTTCTCTATACGTCTGATGAAAGTCAAAACGGCATAGCGTGGAAGCAACCCCTGGCTAGGATTAGTGCATTGTCTAGGTCTATAAACGTTATGGGGTTCCAATGGAATTCACATCTCCAGTTACCAAGATAAAACCATTACCTAGGTATGCCTTCAATCACTGCAAACATCCAACACAATAAGAGGTCAGCAGAAAAAAGCATCACTGTACAAGGGAATGACCTGAAGTATTGGAAAAGCTCCACAGAACTTCCTCAAAGTAACTAACTATTCCACACAAAGGCTTCAAAAGCAAGACAGTAACAACATAAACAGGGTCAAAAGTGACTGTAGTGACAGCAGAACTGTGGTGTTTGCATAGTACGCATCAACACGCCCCACCCTGCCCCAGAGATATGACTTACTGCCTACAGCTAGCCAAAATCCTAGATCTCCTCCAGGTACACTGAACTTCCAGCAATATCCGCAGCATGCCAAACTGTAAATCAACTCAAAGTGTACAAATGAGTAGAGTATAAAGCAGAGAATGATATTTAGAAAATTAAAGTGAACCCGTCAGGTGACTGCCGATACCGACATCTGTCTATAGGATTTGCAACACAATTTCTGAGTAAAAAGCAGAGTAAAGGCTCATGCCCATGAACGTATTTTCTTTCCGCGTCCATTCCTATTTTTTATTGAGGACCGTATGCGGAACGATTTTTTTTAATGGGTCCGCAAAAAAATCCCGGAAGTTACCATTTCCGTATGTCCGTTCCGCAATTGGATAGAACATGTCCTACAAGGGTCCAGTCACACGTCCGTGTGTGTTTTGCGGATCCACAAAACACAGACACCGGCAATGTGCGTCCCGCATTTTGCGGATCGCACATCGCCGGGCACTTGGATCGCACATCGCCGGGCACTTGGATCGCACATCGCCGGGCACTTGGATCGCACATCGCCGGGCACTTGGATCGCACATCGCCGGGCACTTGGATCGCACATCGCCGGGCACTTGGATCGCACATCGCCGGGCACTTGGATCGCACATCGCCGGGCACTTGGATCGCACATCGCCGGGCACTTGGATCGCACATCGCCGGGCACTTGGATCGCACATCGCCGGGCACTTGGATCGCACATCGCCGGGCACTTGGATCGCACATCGCCGGGCACTTGGATCGCACATCGCCGGGCACTTGGATCGCACATCGCCGGGCACTTTGCGGACAAGAATAGGACAGGTTACATTTTTTTCGGGAACGGAATTGCGAACCCGGAAGTGCGGGTCCGCATTTCCGGATCTGGGCAGCACATTGTGCGGCCTCATAGAAATGAATGAGTCTGCAATTCCGTTCCACAAAATGCGGAACAGAATTGCGGACGTGTGAATGGAGCCTTATTGTCAGTATTACGGACAAGGATAGGACTGTTCTATTAGGGGCCAGCAAAATATGGAATGCACACGGACGCCATCTGTATTTTTTGCGGATCCGTGTTTTGTGCATGAGCTCTATGTTGAAAGGACTCCTAGGAAAGACAGTAAGAGTCCTGAATACTCTGCCTACATAGGATTATTGACAACCTTCTGTGTACACACACTAGTACAGAGAAAACGATCACTGGGTGGGTGGGGAAATTAGGATTCTCCTGTGTCTCCTTGGAGTCCTGTGTCAGGAATTATGCCTCATTCACACATCAGTGTTCGGTCAGTGATTGTGAGCCAATACCAGGTGCGGCTCTAAACACAGAACAGGTGCAGACCTTTCCCTTATACCTCATGTCTGTGGAGGCTCCAATCCTGGCTTTGGCTCACAATCACTGATGGAAATCACGGACCAAACACTGACTTGTGAATGAGGCTTAATTCTGCATTTTAGCGCTCATGCTCAAGACCGTAGGGCCGCTTATGCTGAGGCAGGACCCATTTACGTTAAAGGGGTCTCTGATCCGCACCTCAAAAAAGTAGTGCATGCAGTACTTTTTTGTGGTGTGGAGGCACGGACCGAAACCCCACGACAGCACACCGTAGTGCTTCCGCGCCTCCGTTTCGCACAGCACCTTCTGTATTGCAGACCCATTCACGTGAACGAGTCCGCATCTATGATGTGGTGCACAAATGGCCGGTGCCCGTATATTGCAGACCCACTGTTTGAAGGTCACAATCCGATGGTCGAATGCATGAGCTCTTAACTCAAGAAATCCTGCTCCAAATCACATAGACCCATCACAGAGCTCAGCTTATCCCCCTCCATCATATTCTGCTTTCAAAGCACGTATCACCTGACAGGTTCATTCTAAGTCACATCATGTCTAATACTCCATTTAGATCCAGAGCTGCATTCAGAGTCCTGTTTCCTCCTGAGTATTGTGCATTAAGGGACCTCAGACGACCATGAAGTGTTATCAAGTCTCCAAACCATTGTTTTTTGGGTTTTTTTTCATAGTTTTTTCGGCTTATCCTGCAAAACTGACCTAAAGGGGTATGGCACAAGAAGACCCCAACTGAGTGTTTCGGTAAAGGGCCATTCAAACAGTGTGTTTTACCGTGGAATTTTGGCGCAGTCATGCCAATATTTTGCAGAAATACCACCGGAAGCCATGTGGTTTCTGCCTCCCATATATTTAATGGGAGGCAGAGCTGCGGATTGAGGATATTCCTTTCATTTCAATGGTAGGCAGACTTAAAGCTGCTCCGAGAAGGAGAGACTAAAATCACGCGTCCACCGGTCGAATTTCAGGTGTCCGCAGTAAAGTTCCATAGCAAAAGACGCCATCTGAACATACCCTGTTGGGAAATGTGTTATGCTAGCCAGATATATTTTCATTAGAGAGGCAAGGTGAAAAATATACAGGGTGGGTTCACATCAGCGTTATGGATTCTGTTTTTGTTTTCCGTTATAACATGGTTATAACGAAAATTAACAGAATCCATAAGACGCAAGTCAAAACGGAAGCCTTTAAGAGGCATTCAGTTTTGATCCTTCATAATACAAGTCTATGGATCAGCTGAATCAGTTATGCTGCCCATAGACTTGTATTATGACGGAATGCAAAACAGAAGTCTTTCAGAAGCATTCCGGTTTACTTTCCGTCATAATAGAAGTCTATGGGAATCAGAACGGATCCGTCTGGTTTCCGTTATGCAGAACGGGAACCAGATGGATCCGTTATGATTCCCATAGACTTCTATTATCACAGAAAGCAAAACGGAATGCCTCTTAAAGGCTTAAATTTTGCATTCCGTCATAATATAAGTCTATGGGCAGCATAACTGATTCATCCAGCTGCCCATAGACTTGTATTATGAAGGATCAAAACTGAATGCCTCTTAAAGGCTTCCGTTTTGACTTCCGTCTTATGGATTCCGTTATTTTCTGTTATAACGTAAAACAAAAACTGAATCCATAACGGTGATGTGAACCCGCCCTTAATATTTTCGCAGTTTGTTCGTAATTGCTATTTTTGCACTCATACGCCCCGAAGGCAAATACACTGCCAAGAAGTGGCAGATTTCTGATTAGACAAGGGGAAGTGGCCGCGGCTAACGATAATCTTTCAATCAGGTTGAAAGATTCGATCAACGAAAAGCAAACGACTTATCGCTCGCTGCTTGATAGCTGCACACTGTTACATGCAAAGATAACTTCTGACATTCTAATGATTATCCGAAAATTCTTAAAATAATCAGTGTCTAATACCCACTTCGCTACTGACAGAGAAACTGCTAAATCCGAAACAATGTGTCACATGAATTACTGCACAGATAACCATCACGTGGCATCTACAATTTCAGGTTCATGTGACAACACCCAAGAAGTGAATCCTACTAGTGAGTCAACAAATTCTAGGACAGTCTCTCACCCCTGAGATCTTCTCATACGAGATGGCGACAAGCAATGAAACTCAATCATGTGGCTGATTTATGGTAGATGTGGCCATGTTCTTCATAGTATTATGATAATTATCAGCTGTCCTCAGGAGTACAGATGAGCGAAGTTTAGAAATCTTTTCTTTGTGAGTAGCAGGCTCAATGACGGGGAACGGCGATTGCACCGTCCCGCCATTGGACCGCTCAGATGCTGCATTCATCGCTAATCGTGGCATTTGAGAAAAAAAATATCAAAATGGAGGATTCAGGGTTTAATTGGTCAAAAAATAAACTAAAAAATACTCACCTTATCCATATGAGCACGAAGAGGCCTCCGCAACCATCTTGATTGAAGACCCCACGCATGGTGACGTCATACCTCACTGCACACGAGATTTTGCGAGGGATCTTCAATTAAGATGGGCACGACGGCCTCTTCATGCTCAAATGGATGAGGTGAGTATGATATTTTTTAATGCCATTTCAGGTTACCACGAAGCACCAGAAAATTAGAATTTTCCCTCAAATTCGGATCGAAGTCCACTTCAGATACTATGATTTGCTCAATACTGCTCAGGAGAGATGATCAATAACGGATTTCAGAGGTCTGACAGATAAGACTCCACCATGATCCCGGGAAGAGGTGTCCCCTCTCTAAATGGAGTGGTAGGGTGCATGTCGGTTCAGTACTCCATTCATCTTTACAGGACTGATTGAGGACTGCATACATCAGCCCCATAGAAAATAATGGAGCAGTGGACTGACTTGTGCGCTACTGCTCCATTCTGGGACTAAATCTGTTATTTATCCGAATTTTCATGGTTTAACCCCTGTAAGAAAGTAGGGGTTACTTTATGTTGACAGAGGACATACAGTAGACACAGCTCTACGTGTGTAACCGGGCCTCTCGCCTGCCTAGAGTACAGTAAGAGAATACAAGGCTTAATTACTGTAAGCTCTTGGGTTACCAGACTGATGTTAATTCTACACGACCTCTTTTTGTTCTAAAATGGCAGGTTTACAGCAAAATCCGCCAGTCATTAGACAAATCCTATAGAAAAGCTTCCGTAGTAGAGAAGGAATTTCCATTAGCTCAAGCGGGTGGTGGAGCTCTTTCAAATCCATGTCTAATGTGATATTACAGACAAAATCTATTTTGGAGGTCTAGTTTTTATGCGCCCTATAATAAAGTCTTCTCAGATGTTACAGCATACTCTAAATCAAAGCTAGACCCAAAGTATAAAAAAATAAAATAAAAAACAAAAACAGAAAAAATTGAAACCTCACTATAGTGAAAGAAAACAGGATCTGTCGTTCTTAAAGAGGTTCTCCGGTTTTAGTAGGAACAACATGTTACAGCTACAGCCAAGCATTTGTCTCTTTGGTGGCCACTGACTGGTTGCAGTGGTCATGGGTTGTCGATGTGACTTCACCACTGCAGCCGGGTAAACAGATCCTGGCCAGGAGTTTCCTCCAGAAACTTTACAACCCCTTTGAAGGGCTCCCCGGAAACTAGACAAAGCCTTTAAAGTGTTCATTTAAATGAATGGGTTGATTTTGTAATGCAGAACAGGACAGGTACTTCAGGGAACTTGACATGGCTAGCAAATTTTCTTTCAGTTGTTTGACTCCGCAATTCCTCAAGAAATATGGCGCAATGACGTTCTATTACAGCTCACTCAATTAAATGGAAAGCCATTGTATGAATTTATACTGATCCATTCTGTACACTTCAAAGAAAGGCGTTTAGCCGGAGGAATATTTAAGTACACACACAAAAAATAATAATCAATGTTTATGGAGACAATATAAAGCCATTCAATGGCAGACTTTTACAAGACACCAGTGACAATACAACGGTTGTTAATAAAGAGGCATAAATGTCCTAAAGACAATTATTGGCCTCAAAGAACATCATCATAACCCTGTGACCCATGAGAGCAGAGACATTACATTATGCCATCCACATTTACACAACAGATTAGACTAGCAGAGATGTAGTGAATGGTATAGAGAAAGCCCTCACTGACATTAGTGTGATCTTCCCTAATTTTGCCAATCTCATTACGACCTGAGCACCATGAGCAGATTCCACTAACCAACCATACAACCAAGCAACTTGTATAATAGCATATAGCCTAATGGAAAGAGTTATATGTCACACCAACTGGCCTAAGGTTATGACAAACTGTCTACAGCACTATTAATCAGATACCATGCATAAATCATCATGAGATGGACTTCCATAGGCGGTTTTAGATGGCTCTTACGCAGAACCAAGAGGTTTCCAGTCACACCACACTGGCCCAGGGATGACAAATCTGTCAAGGCATGGCTTCCCAGTTTGGGCAATACAAGCAGGAGCAGCACAACCATCAACATATCACTTAAAGCTCATGCACACGGCCGTATTTAGCAGTCCGCAACAAACGGATCTGCAAAAACTACGGATAACATTCTTGTGCAATCCGTATTTTGCTGAACGGAGCAGCTGGCCCCTGATAGAACAGTACTATCCTTGTCCGTAATGGACAATAGGACATGTTCTATTTTTTTTGCGCAACAGAAATACGGACATACTGAAACGGAATGCACACAGAGTAACTTCAGTTTTTTTTTGCGGACCCATTGAAATGAATGGTTCGATATACGGTCTGCAAAATAAACCAGAATGGACATGGAAAGAATATACGTTCGTGTGCATGAGCCCTTAATTGAAGACTGATTACCATGGCTCCAATGTGCCCAAAATCATCTCAATAAGAGCCATCCATGACCTCCTCTCCGCTGGCTGCCGCAATGACTAATTAGGTGCTGAGGGTTTTTGTCACCTTTTTCAGAGGTCACTTAAAGGGTGCGCTGTTGATGCGCGGAGATGGCAGCGGAAGTGAGAGGTCATACCTACCATCCCATCAGGTAAAATTGCTAAACCTTCCTACTTGACCACTAGTCGGCCAATAAAATCCCTCTATCCTAAGGCCCTACACCTCAACCATGTTCTGACCTGAACCCAACAACCTGCTGGCCCACATCAAACCTAAATGCAAAGAGACACTGCAACATGCAACAGTGGCCATGCAACAGTCTTCAATATAAAGCTGTGATTTATTCACCAAAATAGTGCCACGTTTCAAGCCTTGAAATAGACCATGTAAGGTCGAAACGTCGCACTATTTTGGTGAATTGATCAAAGCTTTTATTGAAGACTTCTGCGTACTGCCATTGCTCGTTGCATTTTGGTTAACAGGAGTTCTACAGACTTGTACCCATCCCTGAAGGCACCACCAATTGGACATTTTTTCCGTAAGTTCTGCTGCAACCTTCTTTGGCCCCATCAAACCTGGTCATGTCAGACCTGTGTTTAGCTGTGCCCAATTGTCAGTCATATTGGTGCTACAGAGGCAACAGCAAGACCGCTTGTCGGACCAAACTATAACTGCAGGATAGGCAGAGGCATAACCTGAACGTCCTGGGCCCTAATGGAAAATCTTTAACAAGGTCACCACCTACCGTGTGCCATGTGTAACCCTGGCCTCTACCTATTTGGCAGAGGAGCCTTTGTGCCTCTGAGGATAGGCAACAATTTCCGTCTGATCAGACTGTTCTGCCATTTGTTGAATCAATCACAAACGTCTCCTGTTGGATGAAGAATTTAAGGTCAAGAATGGCCATTTTAGGGAAGTGCACACAGAATGTCAATGCAAAGAGAAAGCCCCACTTTACGCTTGAGAGAAGCCAGCACCCAGCATTGCAGCTCGTAAAACCAATACAGCAGAGTCTTAAGAATTCCAGTACGTTATATTAGGGGGATCCAGGCAGAAAGGATTAAACTGCAGAGCTGACAGCATCAAACTTCAGGATTAAATTGTGGAAATAAAGATGCATGAGCACAAGGATAGAAGGAGAACAGCGCCGTCTATGCAAATCGAATGTGTTAAGGTATATGTATAAAAGTAAAGATTTCCTGATACACCCCAGTTTTTTCTTTATACATCATGTACCCCACTGGGTGATTTAGATGCTTGGTCTGGTTAAGTAACCACCAATAGGGCCACCATCACAGCTGAAACCAACCAATAGGACCAGCTAGCTTTACTGGAGATCTGAAGGGCTTTATGAAGAGAGACCTTTTTCTTTGGCATTGAACAAAAGGGCAAATTCATGACTATAAAAGTAACATTTTTGGCCACCAAGGAGCTGCATGAATGTACATAGGTCCGCAGGGATGGACTGGGAACTTAAAGTGGCCCCATTTTGTAGGCAGGTCCAAATTAACAGAAGGCAGGGCAACACAAGTAAGAGGGGGTCAACAATACCATAGTGCAAAATACCATCCCAGAAGAACCAAATAACAGTGTTTCACAATATACAGCCTCAAAAGAAAACCCTCTGTGGTGGCCATCAATAGCTGCCATTTTCTGTCTTCCTGCTCCAGTTGTCTATGGAGCAGGTGGCTTAGGAGGGGAGGTGCAGACCACAGCAGTTGAATTCAGGAGGGCATGTGTGGCCGCTGGCCGGGTACATGAGTACCTTATTCTCACAGCATTAATTGTTATTGAGAGCTCATTATGTACCCAGTCAGCCACAGCAAGGAGGGCTTGGGTGGCTCACCGGGAAATTTTCCTGTAGGGTATATGGCGAATCCGCCCCTGTAGGCCCTATACTGTTTTGACATTTTAGGTAAGGCTACTTTCACATTCGTGGTACAGTTCTCCAGCAGAGAACAGCCTGCTGTAGCTTTCCGGATCCGGCATTGCCGGCTGTTACCATAATTCCCATAGACTATAATGGGGTCCAGCGGAGATCCTACTGCTACCTGGCAAATATATTTGCTGAGATTCAAGCGTATAAAAAACACTGCAAGCAATGTTTTTTTGTCTGGCCGATTTCCGGCATTCCACACTGGGGCAGAGCTGTACAGTCAATGTGAAAGTAGCCTAATATTTTAGGTCAGGGATGCACAACCTGAGGCCCTCCAGCTGCTGCAAAACTAAGACTGTAGACTGTCAGGGCATGTTGGGAGTTGTAGTTTTGCAACAGCTAGAGGGCCGCAAGTTGGGCATCCCTGTTTTATGTGATCACAACTGCACAACATGAAGCTCTTGACCCTAGTATAAATTCCGTCACAGGCCCCCCACAATACTTGTACGTCCTTAGGCGGCAGACAGCGTCCACCTAGTCGCCTTGTACCTCACTGATTTTGTACCTCCAAAGTATGCAGTTATCTCCCATTCAAACATCTCATTTAGAGATCAGTAAACCATTAATGAAGGATCCTTCACATGCTACCTGCACATACACGTACACTCCCATCTAGGAGACCTTTCATCGTGAACATAAAGCACTTTCCGCTCCCCTGCCAATCAATGGCGCACCGATAAGTGATAATTACATCTGTCTGCCCCAAAAGACTTCTTCTCCAGCAAACCGTGACTCCGCAGAGTGAGAGTCCCTCACCTAACATAAGCTCTGCTAAGAGGCTGCTCTCACCTGCCACAAACCACCAACAGAGACAACAGGTAAAGAAAATAAAAAGTAAAAGTGACTCGGTCTGGCTCACCTGCATCGACAGAGGCAGCAGCACCAAAATTTGTCATTTGGCGGAACTCATGCTGATTTCACAACCTGGTTTTTACATAGGACTGCAGGTTGCACCTACATTATGGTCTTAACCCAGTGAGCAAACATAGGGGACAAACCGAACGGTGCAGTTTAAACCAGTTAAATGTCTCAGATAGATAGTTCTGCTAAATCTGCGCAAAGCAAGGTGGGGAGAGAAAGTCATCCGAGAACAGAACAGGGTTAAAAAAATAAATAATTATGACAAGCAACCTACCAGGTTTCCCTTCCTCCCTGTCTGACTTCATGATGGTAATTAATCCTTCCAGAAGCTGCAGAATGCTCCGTCACAGTTGACTCTCTGCTCCTCCCAGCTCTACAGGAAGTGTTGTCTGCTTTACCTGGGCAGCCAGGAATTTGACCCACTCACAGGTTGCTGTAGTAGAAGGCATGATGTCACTGCAAAGCAACAGGATCGGGCGGGGACTGATCTCCGGCTAGAAGCAGCAGGCTTGGCCGTCAGGCTGCTCTTCCTTCCAGCTGAGCTGCCACTTCACTGCATCTCATCCATCTTGTGCTAGAAGCTTAATACTTTACCCTTGCCGTACGGGAAAGGCTCAATATGCAAAATAGAGCAATGCCTATGTAACGTGCCTATATTTATACAGTACCAAAGGCAATTTATTCAACCAGTATACTTGAGAAAGCTGGGTACCAAGCAGTATGGCTGCCACTTCCACCCCTCACAGGGATGGTCCCTCAGATGCCCTACAGACTAAGTGGCACTTGCTACTCCAAGATAAGGCTGCAAGATGCTTAACCGGGAAGACTTTTCATTCAGAAATCTTTGAAAGCTGGATGACAACCCTCCATGAGGGTTTATGGTCTAAATGCTGTCATCTTTAGATGTCCACGGCAATCAGGTTTCATCACCAGAAAAAAAACTAGTTATCCACCAAACAAAAAGTAATGTGTCTCATCCCTAGATGTCCTCAGCAATCAGGTTTCATCACCAGGGAAAACTAGCTATACATATGTAGTATATTACATACTGGCTAGTCAAGACCATCTTTATGGCTCTTAGAGAGGGGTCCCAACTAGGGATCCCCCCTATCAATGACATTGATATGCCCTAATAAGGCATGAGGATGGGGTGATTTTTTGTTTTAAAGAAAAATCCTTTAAATACCAAGAAGTAATCATAGAAGATGCTCCTTATGCCTAGAACACCAGGGCAACACGAACCAGAGTAAAGTGACAATTTCTACTTCAATGGAATGACATGTATATACATCCGATATGTCTTCTATTGGAGGATTAATGCGTTTATCTGTAGGTGAGATAGGACTGAAGAAATGCACCCACAAAACCACTGGCTGAGTGCCCCCTGGAGTCCACTGCACGTTGCAAGTTCACCAGTGGGTAGTCGCGCAATCCACAAAACGTAGTGGCCACAACAATCCAGGGAGACAAAAGGGCGAGTCTATACTAGAAGAATGGTGAAGCTATTGGTTGGGGAGGCTGTGGTATGGGGTCGCCTCCTAAAGAACCACAGAGTGCAGAGATACAATCATGGCTTAAAGTTTTGAGACTGACTTGTCAGATGTTTCTGTGGTACACTGAAGGACAACTACATTATAAGCATATCGACAAATCAATCAAGTTTATGCAAAGACTTAATGGGGGAGATTTATCAAGACAGACGCTTTCTGCGATACCAGGCCAGGCCTCATCATAAATAAGGTGCATGCTCCTGCAGTCCGTGCACCTAAACAGAAATCTACGACAGCTAAGAGCTGCTATGGATTTCTGGCTTCATCTGCGCCAGAAAACTGGCATAAATGAAGATAAATTTGTCTTGGCTGTTGACCACGCCCCTTTACCGCCACTGCCATGCCCCCTTTTGGAAAAGTGGGGAGGGCAGCGTAAAAAGAAGCACTTGCAACTTTCTTTTCTCAAAAAGTCACAAGCAGCTTGAGACCATTTAAGGGTCCATTCACACGTCTGCAAATGGGTCCGCATCCGTTCCGCAATATCGGGAACATGTGTGGACCCATTCATTCTCTATGGGGCCGGAAGAGATGCAGAGAGCACACTATGTGCTTTCCGCATCCGCATTTCCGGAGCGCGGCCCACGAACTTCCGGGCCGCGGCTCCGCAAAAAAATAGAACATGTCCTACAGTTCTATGGGTGGTGCCGGCCGGGAGTATTGCGGATCCGCAATACACTACGGATGTGTGAATGGACCCTAAAGCCACTTTTTCCAGTGTTTGACTCTTTCAGGACTTCTGCAATTCACCCGGACACGCTGGGTCAAATCCTGACTGATGACAACCTATTCTTGCCTAATCAGTGCTTGGAAT